>NW_009922371.1:18525-33205 GCF_000696875.1 Nestor notabilis | reverse complement strand
GGGTCCCCACCGGTGCCTTGGCCGGCGGGGAGCTCTGGCAGCTCGGGGGGGTCGTTTTGTTTCTTTAAACCGTTACTTCACGCTTGAAATGATGGTCACAGAAATGGTTTTTATCAGCTTATTTCAGTCCATGTCAAAGAAGGCATCTTACTCAGGTCTGTTGATGGGACAACCAGAGAGCGGCAATGGGAGTTGTTCAGCCCAGACTCATGGGTAAGGTCCTTGGGAGGCACCAACTGCAGCCGGGGTTCTCCGAGCACAGCACTCACAGCCATAGGGAGCACGTCCTTCAGTATGATACGTTTTATCGATATGAGTAAAAGCGACAAAATAGAGCTTTTCCACCAGATGGTGGTTCCCTTCCATTTAAATGACTGTAAGCTCATTCTATACTGAGCACCTTACACAACTCAATAAGGAAGTGGATGTCTGTGCTAAAAATTAACTGATAAATATTCCAGGCTTTTCCAAGTCTCTTTACAGAAGGCAGGAGAAGATGGTGTGATGCAAAACAAATGAGCAGGAAACAGTAAGATTTTAAAAAAGAGGACAAAGAACATGCACAATAAAGGATCAAAGTTCATTACTTGAAGAAGAGCCTGCTAATTTTGGGCTTGAAAACAAGTTTTTCAGAGCTGGACTTCGTGCATGTACACATTCCAGTTCCCAAAACGTATAGGTAGGTGAAACCTGCGAAGAGTTCCTTGTTGAGCAATTAGCACTTAAGCCTTCTGTTTTCAATTAACTTTCCAGTTACACTGTAAAACAGTCTTGGTGCAATCACCTCTAGGTCATCACTCACTTTTAATCCTCCGAAGCATTTTTATCTGACACGTTTGCTCCTGTAGTTCTGTTAACTTAGTCTCCATGTTGGCTCATCTTTGTACAGCACACAACTGTGACAGCACTGCTGGGTGACAGCCCCTGGTGCTCACACACTTGAATCCCTGCTTCTTGTTCTCCTCTGTTCCCAGTTACATGGCTACACTAATGAGTTCACCTCGGTTTTAGAACCAAAGAGTCAGTGAAGACAGTTTCTGCCTGGGCACAACAAACAAGGGTGTTTAATTAATTCCAAAGAGAAAACAATATGCAACTTGAGCATATCTGCAGTTTCATTTCCCAGGCATAGCATATCTAATCCCTTGTCGAGGGGTAGTCAGTAGGTGATGAGACATTACATCCCTGGTGTAAATACAAGCTATGTCTGTGCTGGCTGTGGATCATGACCAGTACTTTGCCTGCCACATTCATGTGGAATGCTATTCCGTACTGTGTTCCCTCCAAGGGGTTGGTATCCTTCAGCCATCACCATCCAGGACTGCTCTAACCTGTTGTCCCACTATGGTCTTTCACTACTATACTAGAATAAAAAACATGATTGTAACATACTGACTCAAAACCACTGTCTTTCCACAGCCTCAGGCACACTTGTCCTTCTCTGCTGTCCTGGGTTCTGCTTCTAGAAATCCAGAAGCTAGAGCCTGAGCTTTGAAGTACTGTATTGTGTTATTTATCATGTCCAACCATCTGCTGTTTGATGCAGAATAACCCACAGAATGATGATCTACATTTTTAATGGTTCCATGTGCGAGGTCATGTTTTCTTTTCCTAAGGAGCAATGTAAATATATCCATGATACACACAGGATCCTGTGGAAAGTGCCAAATGCGCTTTGAGTTTACAGCAACAGTAAGCTTCCATTAACAGCAAGGCACCTTCTTCATCCTGTGCTTTTGCACTCTGTTCCTACTGATGGTGTGACCATGATGCAGGATAGTCGTGGTTTACCCAGCCGGTAACTCAGAAACACACAGCTGCTTGATCACTCTCCCCCTTCTTCCCCAGACCAGGCAGGTTAGGGAGGAGAATCGAAAGAATGTAAACCCCACGGGCTGAGATAAGAACAGTGCAATAACTAAAGTATAATAATAATAACAACAATAATAATAGTAATAATAATGGAAATAACAAGGGGAGAGGATATAAAACTAAAAAGGGAAAGAAAAAATGAATCAACACAAGTGATGCACAACACTCACCATCTGCTGACCAATACCCAGCACGACTTGAGCAGCAGCAATGTGGCCTTATGGGTGACTCCCCCCAGTTTATGTACTGGGCATGACATGCTGTGGTATGGAATATCCTTTTGGGTCAGCTGTCCTGTCTCTGCTTCCTCCCAGCTTCTTATGCCCCTTCTCACTGGCAGAGCATGGGAGACTGAAAAGTCCTTGATCAGAGTAAGCATTACCTAGCAACAACTAAAACATAGGTATGTCATCAGCATTGTTCTCAGACTAAAGCCAGAACACAGCAATGCACCCGCTACTAGGAGGGAGAAAAATAACTATTACAGCTGAACCCAGGACAGTAGATCTTCTCTGGAACAACCTGTGCCAACTGATTCTGAAATCCTTACTTGTGTTGCGCTCCAGCTCATAGCTGTTCTCACCAGTTGAATCTATATAGAGGATCAAGAACTAGTACGTAATCTTCCATACCATCCATGACTTAGCATGGTCACGGTTGTGGTTTTCGCTCAGCCTGGTGCAGAGTTTGGTGGGCACTATGGTCAGGGACAGTTCCTAAAAAGTAATCTGGAGTTACCCAAAAAACAAGATAGCAGAGGGAGTATAGTCAGGAGGCATGCTCTGCCCTTGCAAGAGAACAGTCCCTGGCTGTGTCATTTCCAAAACAAATTCAGGAATAATGAAGTTCTGAACTATTACCATTTTCTTTCAGTAACATTTCCATCTTGACAGGTTTCTTTCTGGAGGCATTACATTGGGCAACATGTTTGTTTCCCAAGGTTTGAATTAAAACTGTCCACAGACTTTCGAAGGATCTGCTCATGAAAGTTTTCATTTCCACTCCTTTGCTGAATTGTTTATATCCATCCATTATTACCTAACTCTTGATTCCTGTCCCAAAGAGCCTATACTTCACGTATTCATACTATGTTTGTACAGTTCCGGCACAATGCAGTTCTAGCCTGTGATCTGAGCTCATAGTTACTATGAAAATACAAGTAAAGAAGAAAGTTGAGCTATGTAATCTTCTGTGAATTAATAAAATTTGGTTAAAAAAAATCTACAAGCACAGAAGAGTTTACTGAAACTCAAGAACAGAGTCTTAGCATTGCATAAGTTCATGCAGGGGAAAAAAAAAGAGGCTTTCAATTCTAGCTTGGAACACTAGATTTTCCTGGCATGTATGTTGCCAGTGAGCAAAATAACCACTCAAACAAAAAAAATTAATGATCTAATACATTATCAGTAGTGTCTGGCATTTCTGCCACTAAAACTGGAATTCATGTTCAGGAACATAGTACCTGGTTATAAATGGCTGCAATTGGTAATGCATGCACACTGTGCATGTAAAAATGATTCAGTAAATAGAAAAGTTGAGCTTTTAGCTTTTAATTTATAATGAACTCATAAGCAAAGATTACTCTGGAGTCTGGTGCTGACATCCTCTTTATTAGCATTAAAGTTGGATTAGCTTGGGCAATCTAAATTAAGAGTTGATCTAGTTTTATTCCAGTATAGACATCAGAAAGTAGTTGGACTCTGATTCTGTAATCACCTAATTAAATGTTCCACCATCTTAACAGGGGAATAGTTCTCCTAACATAAATAGGTAATTTTATACAGTACCTACAGTTGCCTGTGATAATCTGAATTCCCTGTCTGGTTCACATTATTTTTTCCCTTTCTTTTTCTTTTCCCTTCAGGACTAATTGTCTAGTACTTCCTTTTGCCCTTCATTTGAAGGCACAATAGTGCTGGTTATTGCAGCATGCAAATCCTGGCATTTAGTCTGCCTTTTAGTGCTTGATTTGAGAACTTTTTTTCTTAAAAGTGTATGTAAATGGTATTTAGTTACACAGACTTGTAAAATGTTTCACCATCCTTGACTTCAACTTGTCAGTTTTGTCTGTCCTGCTGGGTTTGCTTTATCTCTATTCCTGGGATTGACTGTCCTCATTGTTTCAATGTCAGGTGCTTGAAGATCTGAGCAGTAAACAACTTCCTTTGAAAAGAGAAAGAATGCCATCCTTGCCCAACATAAAGCCATATAAGACAGATTTTATATGAAACCATCTTGGTTTTTGGCAGTGTGTTCAGTCTGCCACGTTTAGGCAGACGCTTCTGGCCTGTACCAGCCATCAAGTCTGCCCTGCTTGAGCTCCTCGCACTTGGCCAACTTCAGCTTTTGGATTTTGCTTTCCACATGGTCACATTTCCTGATGTCATCAGAAGTACTATAAAGTTTAACTCATCGGTGAGGCAAGGGAGTGACAGATGAAAAGGGAAACTGAGAGGATAATTTTGTCAAATGATCAAATGCAGGATTGTAATTTTCCAGGAACTGTTGCAGCTGGAGGTAGAGGCAGAGCAGGAGGCACCCATCATGTACCAAAACACTCACCTGTGATGATACCACCCTCATCAGCTCTCATGCCATCCGGGTTTGCATTGCATAACCAAACTTGATTTTGAACCAAGTTCTTCTGGACTTCGTTGTGTCACAGATACATTGTTCCCACCACCCTTAAAATACAGTCCCCAAAAGGGGATGTATAGCTGGCAAACTACCAGACAAATGGTATTTTTTTCCCTTCTCAGAATATAACCAGTCTTGATGATGAAGGTTCTGAAAAGAACCTTTCTTTTTCCTCTAAATCTATATCCAGCCTAGCAAAACCACAAAAACCTCAGTGCTTCCTTTATATCCTAGCAGCTCCTTCCACAGTCAAAACACAGTTCTCTACTACAAAATACTTGGCTATTGAGAAACAGAGGCATTTATTGACTCCTATGATCCAAACATGGCCACTGCAGGAGTGTAGGAGTATATAAATTACAAACAAGAGAGGCTAAATATATAAACCCTGCTGGAGGCCCAGCTGTACTAGTCCAATCTCTTCAGAATGTAATTCGCCTCCAAATCTGTACATAGCCAAGGTTGAGCTCTCTAAATATAATCTTAGTTTAGAAAACCTTGAGCCCTGATAAAGCAAAGCAATCATAGTGTATGAGATTAAGGATATAACAGTGAAATCAACACCATGTTCTTTCTTCAGCCGAAGGCCAGAATTTCTGCGTAGGCATCTTCACACACAGACCTGTACTCTGCTCAGGCAAAACAGATACTGATGTTTAAAATGCACACACATACGAGAAATAAGAGGTAATACACAACTCCACAAGAAACCCCTCCGTGCTGTTTTGAACTGAAATGCTTTCCAGCCCAAAAGCTAGCTTTTAATCCAGTTAATCTATGCATTTGCCCAGAACACTGTTTTCACAGCACAGCAAATCAAAAGCACAATCATTAGTATTATTTGTTTAGAACAAAATAGTGCAAAACACACTTTGAGAACTTCAAAGCTGCTCTACTTCCTAGGTATAATCTTTTCTTTACTATCCTGCAACTCCTGAAGACCAAAATAGCAATCTTAATCCTGAAGTGGAAAAGATATTTGGAAACCAACTCCTTCTGCTGAGAAGATTGTTGCTTTCCTCTCAGCCTCATGTCTGCAGTTTCAGACTGCCTACCAAGATTGAATTATCCTTGCAAACAGGTTCTGAAAGTTATTGCTCGGGGGTTGTGAAGTGGCACATCTTGATTAGCTCACTATATTGTTACCTCCTTACTATGCAAACTAGTACCTCTTTCCTGTAGATAGCAAAGATGTAACAGCTATAGCGAAGTTAAGATAATAGGGAGATAAAGAGATATTTTGTGTAAAGCTTTTTCTTACAGTAGGCTAAGCACAAAGTGCTAATAGAGCTCAGCTTGAAGCTCAACTGTGAAAGTGAAGTGTCTAAAATCAGTTTTATAATAAAGGTAACAATATTTGGTGCTTCTCATTGTGACAGAAAAAAATCTTCACTTTTGTGCAGAGCAGGGTATAGAACTGATTGTTCTGTGTGTGGCTCCTGGTGAATGAAGGGGCACTCTGTCTCTTGCTTATGGGTACGAGAAGCAACAGGTTTACTTGGCTTTGAAGTCAGAAGATTCTGCACTATCTATCTATCTCAGGTACTGTCATTAGTTCAGGCTGTTGTATAAACTGTATGAAAAGGGTTTTAATCTCACCTCAAGGAAGAGGCAGATGGAGGACTCTGAGCAGGCTGCCACTAAGACTCAACTTCCTTGAGTATTTGAAGTCATAGAATGTAATCAGGTTAGGGCATTTTTTGAAATGTCTGTACGATTTAAAAGGGCACTTTCCCACTTTTCCTAATGCAGCAGGTGTGGATCCTGCACCTCTGCCTAAAGGGTGCCTGCTTTCTCTCCATGAGGCTTTCTGTAATGGCAAGGCAGGTATAAGGGTGCAAGAGCTTTGTCTGTTCAAGATCTTTGGCCCTCAGGTCTTCTCACACTGTGTTCTTTCTTACTCCTTCTTGTGTGTCAAGCTGTGAGGACACCTTCATGTGGCAGCACTTATTTCATATCTCTCTGATCTTTAACCTCTAGAATCTGTATTGGGTGATTCAGGGAGAGAGTCGAGATACTGTGGTGGGATAAACTTTTTGAGAGGCATTTCTTTGCAATTCTATTACTGGGGATTTTAGTGATTACAGTTTATACCAAGGACTATGCGTGTTTTGGATTTAAAGTACAGTCGTCCTTTGAATACTTGTGATAATAATTCCCTCAGGCAAAATTTGAGCTGCATGGAACAATGATGATGTTTAAAAATATATTAAAAATATATTTGTCTTAAATTTATATTAAAAATTAAGCTATATTTTAAAATGTATTTGGCTTAAGCAAATGATCTTTTCAGTCTTGTTTGCTGCCAGAGCTGATTTAATCTTACTGTTGTGGGCTGATTTGTTCTCAAAAATGCATTGTTACTTATAAAGTTCTGATCAAGATTGTGTCAAAATGCTAGAAACAAGATGAGGCACAGATTTAAATCCTGCACGTGCATTTACAGGACATGAAATTCTCTTTAATTACTTGCATCAAGCCTGGGCAATTAATCAGTAAATAAGGTTGTTTTCTGTTGTCTTTCTCTTATCTAAGCAGTTCATTTTCCTGGTTTATGCTGAGATATAAAACTCTCACTGGTACCTCTCAGTTAGGTATGTTAAAGCAGGAACATTGTAATCTATTTCAGTTTTGTACTTGCTATTTTTTTTTATATCTTCTGTGAGGACATGCATGTCTGTGTGACATTATCTGAGGAACTGGACTAATTTTTATGATTTCTACATCCAGAGTGCTAATATAATTAATAGATGTGATTGGCTTTGCAAAATCATGAAAATAGTACTTTATTTTAGATTCATGTTCAAACTTCCGTGAGTGGGAGAAATGTCCCTTGTAACTCAGTAGTAAATCCTTCCCTCAAAATATTCTTGGTGTCGAAATGAGTGTAGTCTCTCCAGAAGCATTATAGCACTACAATCCCTGATCATAGTAATGAATGTTATTTTAGACCTCCAGTTAAACAGCATTTCATCTCCATCAATCTAAAATAATTATTTGGAAAACTTAACTTAGGTTTGCTGTGACACCGTATATCAGCCAATTTGGGTTTAAGAAAATGAAGTATATAATGGGTAACTAGAGCCTGTGGACTGACAGAAAGTATTCCCCTTTTCTGATTTTTGCTGTTATGTTGAAAACTGAGCAAAAATTAGAATTTTATCCTAATGGGAAGTGTCAGGATTCAAATAATAATATTTGAATTTCGTGAATTTATGTGTCATGACTCTGAAATATGAGAGTCATGAAAAATAAAATGCAGAAAAGATTTTGCAAATGACACCTATCTTAAAAGGGCCTGCTTATGGCTATGTAATCTATTCAGAAATAATTATGTATTTGAATGGCACTCAGGAGGCAATGATCCATTATAAAGAAATCTAATTCGATGTTGAACAGAGAAAGTTGAAACAATTTTAGTTAGTCCAGTATTAAAATACTGTAACTGAAGGTGTAATGAACTCTGCCTGCTCTATGTGTCATTCTCTAGATCCTGCCCTTATATAAGAGCCAATGAGGGTCAACTCTGTGTCCATATATTTCTGTTCACAGTTTTAAAGAAGCTTACAAGCACATACACATACATATGTGAACTTTTTAAAAGAATTGTTTCAGAGTTATTTTGAGAAGATGGAATTGATAAGAAGTAGCACATTGTGGAAATATTTATCCCTGTTCCATAAATTTGGCAGAGGTAGTTCTTGAAACAAACATTTTGCATAAGTGTATGGAAATAATGTATTTCAGTGAAATTAGCGGAATCCATTTCATTAGGTCTAGTATATTCTGGGTAGAAAGCCTTTGTCCTGGTGCTGTGTACGCTTTACGTATTCCATTATGCAAATCTGAGAATTCATCAGAGACTTTGTTTTCCTGCTACCCTTGTTACAGTTTACTGTAAAGTTTATCTACTGCAGACAAAATCTAGATACCACGAGCAGTCTCTCAAACCTAGCAGCTTCTGCCCACAACAGCAACATGAGCTTGTTTTACCGTTATTCACATCAGCAACATTGTGTTTAGCATATCATGCACAAAGAGAATTCCCATCCCAGTGAGTTTAGAGTCTGAAAAGTATCAGGCCTGATGCTCAGTTCACACAAAGCAGTATAATCCCGTTCAAGCCAGTGAACTCTGCATTACACAAGCAAAGAGTCTTGCTCATTGTTTCAAACAGGTGGAATTTTTTTAAAAAAGTAAGACTAGGAATAGCCAAGCAGCCAGAACCTTTTATCAAGCTCTGACTTAGTACAAAAAGAGACAAAAGCTTGGTCAGAAATTACAGAAATAATCCTATTTAATAGAATAAAAAACAAAGTCATACCCACTCAGAGTTCAGGTAGCTCAGAGTCATGTCAACGTACATGTCTGCTTCTGATTAGAACTCTTCAGACACCCTGTTTTTCGACCTGCCCACTCCCACACTGCAATTTGGGCACAAACAAAAAAGCCTCCCTGTGTTGTCATCCTGGTGATACCAGCTGCCCCTCCCCTGCAGCCCAAGGTGACAGAGCAGCTCATTCACCCTACATGTTTTGCATGTTGATTGCATGGGGTTGGCATCATGCTTATTGCTCATCAGCCTTGTCCAGGTCAGATGTAATTTATCCTGCTTCCTGTGGCGGATTCAGTTTAATAGGGTTTTCTCACTTTCTGTTTCATACTGCTGCATGCCTGCACAGACATAGGCACAGCTTAGTGCAAACGCATCTCTTGGCTGCAACATCTTTGGGATTTTTTTATCACTAGTGGTTTGCTAATTTTCCATTATCTCCCTTTTGTGTAGCACATTTTAAATATAGCACATCCACTCTACAAAATTCTTCCTTCTCATCTTCTTCATGTGTTTCTCTACTACATTATGAGAAATCTAGGACAAACAATGTAACAATAATACATAAAAATGAATTCAAAATTTTGCAAAAATAAACCATAAACTGGTTCTTTTAAAAGTATAATCTTACTGCAAGAGTGCATTATCCTCAGTTCTTTTAAAGTTACAGTACAAGTTCACATGGCATGTTTTGGTTACCCAGGAGATGAACTTCTTGCGAAGTTCAGAATCTTACCTCAATGCAGATCCGAATGTTCCCAAAGTTTGGAAAGGAAAGCTCACATCTGTAGTATTGCTTTACATATGTTTAATTTTCAGATTTTATGCTATCCCTTGCTAATAGGAATTCCTTCCCTGTTTATTTTACTGGCATTTTGAATTCCTAGGTACACTTCTGACTGTATAGCTCAGCTACTGAATTGGATGTTCAAACCCAACCCCTGCCAACAGCAGCCTACATCACCCTCATTTCAGACTGCCTCTTTGCCTTATCCACCTCTTCAGTTTACATGACATTGTTAGTACCAAACTCATCATAAAGGTTAGATCCTCAGTTTGTAAAAGTTGACATACCTTCATGAAAATTGTGACCTACATCTGCCAGACCCAAACTAAAAAGCTGTCAAGCTCTACCAACTAGCTAGCACACCAAGGAGCTGCAATGCAAGTCACCATAGATTCATGGATCAGGAAGGTTCCTCTGTAAACCATAGAATATATCCTACACCACACTTTGTAGGTTGTATGGAAAGACCTGAGTGGGATCTATGTGAGATAGCAGTATAGCAATGTTAACACTGTACTCCACCCAGGCTAATACATCCTCTGTGAAACCTACGCAGAGGTGTACAAGTGACTGCAATGGTTCAGCTAAGCAGATGTGTCTACATGGCTCTGCTTGGTGCTGGGTGCTGGGTAGAAGTGCTGTGGTCCTACCTGTCATTTCAAACACATCAGTCACTAAATATTCTGCCCCACCGTAACCAGAGTAGGTCACTCTGAGGAATACAGTCCAGAATCACTTAGGAAATCATCAGGTTATTTCTTGGATCTGCCTCTTTTCCCTTCTTTACCCATCATTCAGCAGTGATAGTTCTATAAATGGGGTGGTGTCCTGGGTTCAGCTACAGCAGTCATTTTTTCTCCTTCTTAGTAGCTGGTGCAGTGCTGTGGTTTTGACTTTCAGCCTGGGAACAACGCTGATAACACCGATGTTTTTAGTTGTTGCTCAGTAATGTTTACTCTGACCAAGGACTTTCTGAGTCTCATGCTTTGCCAGAGAGGAGGGGAAGCCAGGAGGAAGCAGAGGCAGGACACCTGACTCAAACTGGCCAAAGGGCTATTCTCTAACACAGCACGTCATGCCCAGTATATAAACTGGGGGGAGTTACCCGGAAGGCCCAGATCGCTGCTCGGGTCGGGCTGGGTATCGGTCGGCGGGTGGTGAGCGGTTGTGGCCTTTTCCCTTGTTATTCCCTTTCTCATTATTATTGGTAGCAGCAGTGGTTTGTATTATACCTTAGTTACTGGAGAGCTGTTAGCTCTCCTCGTGGGAGTTACATTCCTTCGATTCTCCTCCCCATCCCTCCGGGAGCGGGGGGAGGAAGGAAAAGGGGGGGGAGTGAGCGAGCGGCTGCGTGGTTCCAAGTTGCCGGCTGGGCTTAAACCACGACAGGGGGGAAGTGCTGTTCTCCGTTTCTCGTTGCTTCTCCTGAGCGATTCTTCGGCACAGTTCATGGCTGCTTCCCAAGACCACCACCTCACAGATGTGCTCTCTACCTTCCAGGAAAGCAGTAGCAATGATGTATAGGCACACTTTCCCTGGCACGGGACATGTCTCACATCTCACATGTGCCACAGGTTTGCTGATTCTGTGCTTATTGCTGATGTCAAGTGTCAAATTGCCATATTTTGGGTCTATTTCCATTCTTATCCTGCTAGTACCAGCCACACGTGAGGGCCACCAGTTCCACAGAGCCACCCAACCTTTCACAGTGGTATAATAATACCACAATGGACATATAGTAAGACAGGATGCAAAGGGTAACATTTGAACATGCTGCACTGTGTACCAGAAGGTGGACAAGAATTAGCCACTCCTTTATCCTGTTTTCCCAAAGACCCCCCAAGTTTCAAGCTATACCTGCTCGAGGGCACTGGAGTTAAAAAGCAAATGAACAATTCAATTCTTACATTTAGATTGCGAGTCCAGACGTTTCGAATCCAACCGGGATCTTTCATCAGTGGAATCTGAAAGAAACAGAGAATAATGAGGAATAACATAGTTAATTAACTATGCACAGAAGTTAATGTATCCAGGCCTCAATTTAGGTCCTTGAAACCCAGCTGCTCTAGTGAATACCTCTCCTGTGATTCCCTTGTGATTCGCTTGTGCCATCCTCACTTTTCATGCGTACTGAGATGTTCTGGATTCTCTCTTTCCACCATATCAGTTCTCAGGGGGCTTGCATAAGGATTTAATCCTCTGCTAGTAGGATCTGATTCATTAGCGGGAGAGAGCTTGGAAGCAGGGGATCCCTGTGTGCTCTGAAGAAGCATGGACCACAACAAAGAAGATCTCTAATACCCATTAGGACAGGAAAAGGAATTCTGTAGGACAAGAAGGCACATTTCAGCCCCTTGGAAGCAACTTGGACTTCAGGGGCTGGCAGCACGGCAGCCTTAACAGAATGGCTGTACTCACAGAGCTGAGGTGGCACACAATTACTGTGACAGCCTCTTTCTGAATATACAGAAGGAGTGAGTGGTGTCTTCTTCATTTTTAAAGAAGCCACAGTTGCAAGATAGATTGAAAAAAAATTAATACCTAGTAAAAAGGTAAACTTCCAGTGTTGCTGAAGGTGATGGGATTCATGCTTAAAATAAATGCAAAAGTTATTGAAGAGAAATTCTGTACTGCATTTTGTACTATTTTTTATGCCATAATGAAATTTTATTCTGAAAGGACTAATTCTATGGGATTGATACCATGATATGAACAAATCATTTAAAAGATTTGCCTTTGGTGTTTAGAAAAATTAAAATTCAAACATGGCCCCAGTTTGCTGGTGGTGTGTGTTCTGAGAACATTAATTTTCCCTCATATTCAAATCTGAACTTTTTTCAAGCACAAATGCTTACCAATGAAAGCGAACAAAGCCATTATACTTTCTATCATTCTCAACTCAAGTTGTATGACACCCAGAATGCTCTCTGGAATCTTACTGAGCAAATTGAAAAGGCATGAAATGATCCCTTTACTGAAATTTGCCTCATTTAAGTACCATTAATGAACAATAACAAATAAGGAGAAATCAGAAATAGAAAAACAAGCATTACAGAAATAAATTCACCCAGTTCTGGTAGGCACAGTTCTTAAGGGCTCCGCTAATGTTCATTACACTTGCTCACACACTCTGTTATACATATAATTAGAATAACATTTTGTGTGGGCGATGTGAAATGTAAGTTTGGGCTGGCACCATCAGGAGAAGACAGCAGAGGTCTAGTGCATAGCCCTTCTCTGTGCATGATAATACCTTGCACTTGAGCATTCCATTAGGGATTGCACCACACTATTCAAACACAAATTACTGAGTCTGTCAACAACTTAGTGGGCCAGGAGGTATTATTAATTCAATTTTTCAAATGAAGAAAATAAGATACACCCTGATTAAATGACTTATTCTGCATAACAAAGGAAGTCTAGCATCAGAATTAGAAACAGATCTCTTTCCATATGGCCCATTGTTTTTTAAGAAATCTATCCTTTCTTTGCAGAATAAAAATACTGGCATTATTGCACCAATTAAATGAACAGAAATAGCCTTGCAGGCTAAATTATTAACTGAAATACAGATGTGTGTTGAATACAAATGCTGGATTTAATAGAATTACATTTTCCTGTTGCTTGTGCCTGTTTGGGTTTAAGAGGTATCTTGCTACTTTGTTGACCAAGATAGTGGCTTGAAGATATCATAGCGGCTGACTGTTCAGTGGTAACACAAAATATTTTAGAACATGAAATATCACAGTTTCACCCCATTTTACACAGACTGAGGTGTGGGTATCAGTGTATGTCTTTAGTCTTTGTCACATTTTTAATTCTAGCAGCAGTTCCACCTCCCAGGGAGAGGTGCCAGCCCTGTCCATGTCTTGACCATGTAAGAAGGAAACCTAGATGTGCCAGCTGGATGAAGTGTTTAGGGAAAAACTGTGTTCATTCCCTGGAAAATGCCAGCTGCACAGTTTGGTTGTGGCCTCTGGATTTCCTAAAGTAAATCATCTGTGCAAAAAAAGAACGACTTAGGGTACCAGTCTGGCACCTGTGCACACTGCTGGGTCCGGAATAGCTGCATTGAGGATGGGCTGGAAGGAACTGCTGTGAGGGCAGGCGGTACACTAGGAAGTGCTGCTTTCTTACTCCCAACATCAGGGACCTGTTGACAGAGTGGATCAAGGGTTTTTTGAATTAATTCATCTGTTCTTCATCTTTCCCCGGCCTTTTCAGTCTGGTTTGCATTCCACCCAACCAGAAAACAGCTCAGATGAGTAGATTTCTTTTCAAGTATCTATATTCTTGAAAGGACTAACCTGACCCTCCTTCCTCGTCTTCCTCCTTTTTACCTCCCTTCCTCCCTCCCTCCCTTTATTTCTTCCTCCCTCCTTTTCTCCTTCTCTTCTTCACTCCCTCTCTCCATCCCTTCTCTCTATTTTTCTCCTTTCTCTCTCCTCCTTTCCCTCACTTTTGTCGACTCTTTCTCTCTCTCTTTCCTTTCTTTCTTAAAAATAATCAAAGTTCCTTGATGAAATTAAATAAACCCCAGAAACACAATTATAGGAACTGCCACAGGAAAACAGTGTGTTTAATTAGCAGAGAAGTCAACAGTGTGTTGCAACAGAGTTGGTAATTGTACACTGCTGCCTATGCATTCAGTTCCTGTGAAAAAACAGTGGTTGGAGACAGTCCTGTAGAAGATTCTTTGTGTACTGGTGTAACAACCACGCGACTCTCCAGGATCCCTGCCAGCAGTCTAAAAGTACAGTTAATGTTGCTGTTAAGTATTTGATCTTTAGAGCTGTCTGATCTCTGCTGCTGCTTGCATTTGAAAAACAGCCCTAAGGAGCTTTCATTCAGTCCTGCAATTAATGGAAAAATTTAGTATTTATTGAATGATACTTTGTCCACTGTTTAGAGTGACTGTTACAAATTGATTGTCTGCCTTTCCTAATTAGTAGGCTTGGAAATACAAACTGATAAAATTAAAAACTATTATGAAGTAGACACGATGTGTCAAATCTGTTTTTCAGCTGTGCCAGTCTGTAGTCACCCTGCTG
>NW_009922371.1:0-18515 GCF_000696875.1 Nestor notabilis | reverse complement strand
GGAAAAGATGATCTTGCATTTAAGCTAGTGAAACAGGACACAAGGGCCGTTCCTGTATGAGAAAACTAAAGAGTCAAGGCATAGGCAGAGGCACTGGGACACTCTGGTCTGTGCCCTGACACTGGAAAAACAGTGCTTGGCACGGCTGCAGCCCCAGCCAGCTAGCAGCTCCCAGTTTGGGAATGAGCACAGAGCATTACCAAGAGGCATCTGAATGGGGCCAACCGGTTTTGAGGTTGAAAGAGCTTATTAGCATGGAGGTGACTAGATCACATCAGCTAGCATCAAAGCTGGAGGATGGGCACTGTCACTGTTTAGTTCACTGGCACCTGTCTACCCAAGAGATTCAGAACTCCTCTGGAGCTACCTGAATTTTCTTCCTTCCAGGAGTGTGGACATATCACAAGCCCTGTTGCTCAGTTCTCCTGATGTCTAACAGGAATAGTATCCTCCTAATCTGCCAGGATAAACTCATTATATTCATAAGAAAACTGTAACTTGTGGTGCAATGCAGTATTTGCCTTTCGACCCCTAAAGAGAGGCTTTATGACGCTGTCTTGCCCACTGTGGTGGCATTAAGGAAGCTGTACTTTTCCCAGATAAATATGAAGCATTTAAGAATTAAGAGATTTCTTATCTGACAGAAGATGGAGTAAACCAAGAGAAATTACAGATATGGCATGATATATGCAGGAGAACAGATTAGTCTATACTTCATACTCTCACTAGACTGAAAAATACGTCTTATATAAAAATATTGCAAGGGGAAAATGAACTGTTATCCATATCTCCTTGGAAGAGATACAGAGAGTGAGCATGAAATGTATCAGGAAACATTTAGGCATTAGGAAAACTGTATACCAGGAGTAGGCAAGCTCTGATGTGCCTTGCCAGAAGAGGCTGAGATCTTTCAGAGCAGGCTGAACGAGCATTTGTCAGAAATATTTTAATTATAGTTGAATTTGCTAGTAGGCATTGAAATGGACCAGATGATCTCTGTGTCTCTTCTAGCCTTGTAGTCTATTATTATTCTCTGCCAAAGTGACACAGCAGGATGAGGCTGCATTTTCAGGGGCAGTTTCCTAGCAGTGAAATCTCACAGTGGAAAGAAATCTCAAACTGGTGGCAAAAACTCTGTTACATGAATTGTTTTGAATGTGACTAAGAAAACAGTGCAGAAATGAGTTGTAGGGAAGGATGGCAGAGTAGCCAAGGGAAGGGCTGGCTGACCTAGGGGACTTTTCTGTCTCAAACTTCCAACTCAGTCTCACGACATCACCTGACTGGTGTTTAACTCATCACACTGATGCAACAGATGTCAACAAAATTACTCATTTGTGAATTACTCAGGTAATTTAAATGTGGTTCCTACAGTAATCATGCCTCTTAATGGACTTAAGTACATGTTGCGTGTGTTCTTCATTGCTGCTAATACCAGATAGAGACATCCTATTTCTTCCCTTGAGGAGCATCTGATTTTACAAAACAATTCTAAGACCCACCTCTGATGCCCAGAGGTGACTTGCATGTTCTCTGCACAGACAGGAACATCCTATTTCTGTGTGGGTGCCTAGAGCAGAGCAGCTGACCTATTCTTCCACAGAGACCCAGACCCCGTATCTTTCATGGGATACTACCTCCACTACAGAGTATCTTTTAAGCCACAAGGCGGAAAGAGGGCCAGGTCCTTTTAAGATAAGATGACAATCCTAAATTCAGCACATGACCAAATTATCTTTCTAAATTACCTAAGCCATTTCCTAGTATCTGGAATAGCGGGCTTGGCTGATAGGTAAGACATTAAGCTTTCCTGGAGAGGTGTAACTAGAGTCAGGCGAAGCTTGGGATGTCAGTAAATAACATCAAAGAAATGTAACTACAGAGAGCCTTTGTCAGAAATTGCTTCAGGGACAGCGTGGGAGCCAGGGCAGCTCCTGCAGTGTGAGCACAATGTTCTCCCTGCCCTGACACTGCTGAAAATATGGGTGGCTGCATTTTGCACTATCTTAAGTTTCCAAATTATTCTAAAATCCAGACAAATGCTGAATGCATGGCATTTCTGTCCTAGAGCTCCAATCTTTTTGCAAAGCAGTAGGAGAAGAACTGTTGGACCATGATCTGCAGCAGAGCCCAGGCACAGTGGTTTGTTAACCACGGCCGAAAGAGAGTTTGAGTGAAGATATGTCCTTTAATAATAATAAATAAAGACTTGAGGTAAAATGCTACACGCAGTTAAATTATTTAGCCAGGCGCCTCACTGTGTCCCAGCACTGGATTAACACAAAAGACTTGGTCTTTGAAATACACCAGTCCAGCCAGGTGCCTTACGCCAGGTCTGAATTTTTCTGGCGCGCTCCTCCCAGTTCTTAACCCCACGTTAGTTACTCACAGGTAGAATTATCAGCTGTTTATCTAAAATCTTATGACACATCCATTGACAGCTGATGATGGCCGTTTCCTCATGCCCACCAAACCATTCAGCTCAAGGAGCGTGTTTGACAGCCGCCTCCCCAGGCTGACATGATGGCTCCACTGCCACGCCTGCTGCTTGCTTTTGGAGGATATTTTAATGATTGCAGTTAACACAGCACCTGGGAACGCTCCTCTTAGGAGCTGCCCCAGGCTACCAAAAGGTGTTTAATGAGGTGATGTTTCCACATCACCCGATCATCACACCTTCCCTCATGGCATCAGCCTTTCCAGACCCCCAGGGCCTCTCAGCCCTCTGCTTCACAGGGCAGCTTCACCATCAGGAAATAGGGACTGCTGGCTGCAGCTCTCCACCAGGCCACTGAGGAAGCCCATACATGCCTTTCACCAAAGGAGGATTAAAATGATTGCCTCCTACCCACAGTTAGGGGCAGAAAGCTGGCAGATAGTGGAGCTGCATGCCTGTGGTATCTGCACCGTACATGCCTTTGCACCTTGGACTTAGCCTTGTGGGAAGCTTTGGGTCATCCGGACCCTCGCTGTTACGTATGAGGCAGAGTTGTTCAGAGCTAGATCCACAGAATATGAGATTTGCACCCATCAAAAGTCTGGAAGCTTTTGGGTTTCCATGATAAATAGAGAACAGACCAAGCTGATGCCTGACTTGATACTCATTCTGAAACACCACATACGTGCTTAGTCATGTACACAGAGGACCCTCAGGAAGGAAAGAAGTCAGGAGTTATTAAGAAGCTTTTGTCTTAGTTTAGACATATTCTGGTCAAACAGGTACGGCAACAGAGCTTAAAGCCAGAGCAGTCTTGTTGACAGGCTTGGGAAACTAGGTTTGTGACACACTGGCTTGCCAGGCTCTGCAGTACCCACAAGTACGCAGGAATAAAAGCTGCTATAACTGTTGTGCTGCTTCCTGCTCTTTAAGTAGCACCAGGCACAGCCTGTGTGTGTTTTCACTTGCTAGTCGATTTTGATATAGGTCACATACAAATACCTTACAGAAGCTTGTCAGGATCTTTTGGAAAGGAGCATTTCCCTGATTCTGTTTGTTTTCTGTGAAAATCTGGGCATGAGTTTCAGGAGTGAGAACAGGGTTAGGAGCACAAAACTGGGTGCTGTATGCTGAAAAGCTGTACAAACTTTTCGTGCTGTGAATTGAACCCTTTGTCCATCTGTCTAATGCAGCTGCCCCTGTAGCATGGCATAAATGTCACAGCAGCAAGTAGGATGTAGTGGTCACATCTGAGGCTGACCTTTAAAAATCAGCTGGGCTTCTTTGCTCTTTCTGTCTACTCACTTTGCTTGCTTGTCAGGCTTTTACTTTGAGGTCTTCCCTCTGAGTATCATAGCTATTTTAGGCTGCAGGTGATGCTTCCCATCTCTCTGCCCATTGATTTGTGGTAAGCCTCCCATCAAAATGCAATTTATTCAGAGAAGATTGAATTTTGCCACAGAGGCAAATTGCTTCAAGTCAGTACTGGTCAGTACTGGTATCTAAGTGCTAACATGTAAGCTATCATCCAGAGTCAGCAAGTGTACAAACAGAGTAATGTACACAAGAGGTTTTAAGAAATGGCTTCATGGCAGGTTTGTAAGAGTGATAATAACCCTGCATTAATGTTCATTGAATTAAAATATATATTTTATTTACACATTTTTTTCCCACTTTCTCTGTTCATCTGGGAAAAAAAATACAGATAGGCTTACTATTATTTCAGACCTTTCATGAAGTCAAATCTTAAAGCCTCACGTGTGCATTACTAACTGCAGAAAAAATATATCATTGTCTTATATGTAGTCTTCATGGTTTTTTAAAAGGTATTTGCTAGCCACAGCCTTTTAGGGAGTAAGTTAAGGTCATTTTGTGGAACATGGGTATGTTTGTAATGTGGAGAGGACAGACCTTGTGTCCCAAGATCAGATTTCTGGAATGGAAACAACAGGAGAGGGAAAACAATCCTACATCTGAGGGGTGGGTCAGGAAGTTTGGAAACTTCCATCGTGGCTGGCACTATCATGGGCTTTCTGTGCTCTGCTGCACAATCCAGCTTACGTCACTCTGCTTCTGGGTTTTTTTTAATATAAAGTAGAGAAAACAGCATCAACCTCAGCCTAATGTTATGAAACTGAATTTCTCAATGTTCACAAAGGTTCTGAGCGTCAGTACACAGGGCTTACATGTAGTAAAGACTACGTGTATGTAAAAGTAAACACAAGTTCATAACTAGACTTTGGAAACACTTCCCTACTGGCTTTTATCCAGCAGGTCAGAAAATAAGGAGGAGGGGAAAACTAACTGTGCCTTTCATTGCATGTGATTTGTTTTCCTCACTAACGCTACACACTGTTCAGGCCTGTTTCTAGGAAGAAGGAGGCAGTCATAAAAACCAATTGGAATGTGCTACAACTTTGCTGACAAGTAGATAAACACCATGTGCAGAACAAGGGGAAATTTTTAACTCAAATATTTGGGCAGAAGCATAGCAGAATGCAATGGGACAGGAGCATATTATTCCTGCAGTGCAAGTTTAGTATTGTTTATATAGGAAGCTTTAGAAGTCTTTAGAAATATTTTAAAACATGTTAATAATCCCTTGGCCTTACCTGGGCTTTAATTAATACTAAAATAATCACACTGGCTTTGAAATTCTTACACCGTGTGACAGCATCACACTTTCAGAGCTCTCCTTCCTTTCCTCCTGCTTCCCTCAGTTTTTTGCCTAAATCATGCTCAGTGTCCTGGTACCTATCACTCTCTTTTGCTAAATGCCATATAGTTTTTCTCCAGGCAACGCAGTGCTATGGATGAAGCTTTACAGATCCCTGGCTATAGAGAATGCAGTTTATGTCATCAGCAGATGTTCCACATGGAGCTGCTGACCCAAGAATACAGCAGCAGGTCCTAACATTAACTACAAGTGTTTATTTTACACTCCTGAAGATGCCATTGCTGCTAGGCTGGTGGTGAAGCAGCACTGGCTTGATACAGCAACAGCTGGCTGCCCTCAGGAATGCTTTGGGACACTATTTTCTGGATTCATAGTTTAAGAATGATATAGAGAGACAGGTCTCAAGACCCACGTTACAAACCTCCCCCAGCATCCACCAACAGGGCTGAGGACATCAGAGATCAACCTCTGTCAGTGGAGGATCCTGACTGGTGTTTGTTACCTACACAGGGCTGGTTTCCCCCAGAAGCTAAATCAAAGCAACATTTGAAGTTCAGTTTTGTGAATCATTTACTGTGTACATTGGACTCCGGCATTCAGCTGGATGAAGGATCACTAACTGCTCTGTGAAAAACTAATACCTTATACTTCAGACTGGCAGGAGCCATTTTTAAATTAACTTTGCTGATGCGGAAGTCAGCAAAAAGGGACAAGAGGTAAACTTTTCATTGTAGCAGGCTTCCACATATTTACATGTTTTCATTATAAAATACCTGTAATGTGATCCTATGTGAATGGATTTCTGCAGAAAACAAGCACATAGGTGCCCCTGTTCTTGTTTTGCTGGAGGTGGCAACACCTTTTCACCCAGGTCACAATTTTCGTTATGTTGAGTTAAAAGATGTCTATGTCGGTTTGTTAGTGTTAGTGAGATAACATTAAGAGATAGCACTAGGTTTGGAGTTCCCCTGGTATGTAATGCAAAGATGTTTAACATAACCCTCTTATATGCAGCCTAGATGTACCTATCTGACTTTAAGGACAGAGAATAATCCCCCTGACTTCAAGACTACATTTTTAAAGTGGGATCAGATCCTGGGTCTGCCCCCTTTATGTTAGACATCCATAACAAAGATGATTACATTTGGGTGATGATTATGTTTGGATTCCCTTTCTAATCAACAAGAAGCATAACATTGCTAGAGCATGATCCATCTGTGCACTAAGACTCGCGTTTTAGACTGCTGTTTGCTGGCCTTCGGCAGCACTTAGAAGCTTTAACTGCGACCCACTTTGCCATTTGCAAAACAGAGGACAGGGACAAAACAAAAAGTTGTGCCAGGGTCTTTCTCTTGTGCAATCCTCCCTAATTTAAGAAAGTGATGGATTTCCAGATATTAGCATTCAAAAGTCTGGTCAGTCATTCACTGCCTGCTGCTTGTCACCAGCTTTATTAACATAATAAGGAATCGGATGCCATTAATGCAGGCAGCATAGAATGAGCTGAAAAGTTTGCTTGATGTGTATGCTAGGGTGAGGAACACACTGCCCAGCAGCTACAAGGTCAGTGCATGGTCAGGAGATATATCTGCTGCAGCAGTCCTGATGTCCTGGTTTCAGGAATGCTTGTCTGGGGATTTATGAAAGCCTTTACAAAGCAGAAAATAAACCACTGCTGTTACCGAGCAAATAAGGCCACCGTTTTTCAATAGCTGTGAAGTGGCACAAAACAGTTAAAGAACTGCCTCTCCCATGTGTAAATGTCATGCAGATTCCTAGTGAGTGGCATCTTCCCCAACCTTAGCAGAAGCCTAAACGAGCTTACAGTTCCCTCTGTAGGCAGCAGAGAGGTAGAGACGATTTCAAGGACGGATTTACTCCAGTGGTATTCTTGTCTTTAGATTGCAGAAATGAATCCTTCTGTGGGTTCAAATGAACCCTGTCTTTCCACTGAACACAAATATAGCAAAAAAACCTGCAGCATTCTATTTTGCTCCCTCCAACGTGGGAGACACAAAAACAGTCCATGGGAAAGCAGGAGATTGGAGCCACAGGGAACCTGTGGGAATCCCTGGAGCAGCAGGGATTGAGGCTTCTTCCCCAAATACTATGTGAGGAAGGGCTAGAGGCTAGGGCCTGACTATCCACAACTTAACAGTGGAGGTTCAGTAGGTTTGAAAGGAGGGGGAGGTGAGGGTGGTGGGAAGAAAGAGAGAAAGAATATTCATTTTGTGCAAAACATAAACTCTATGACACGGTTTATATTCAAATGTGTTGCTACAGAAATGTTCTGTGACCATCTTCATGGGCTCCTTCTTTACAACTCTAATACGGGAGAGGAGTGGAGCAAAAGGGACACTTGAAATGAAAAACAAAGCAAGCTTCCTTCTTCCATCACTTCAACTCCCTTCACTTAATGTTACTTTTTACATTGGAGGGGGGAAAAATATTTTTGTGTTTAATTTAATTAATAATCTGTTTACTAAATGCATTACCCCTCTTTTACACACAGCATAGCCTCTATGAATCACAAAGTATATTACAGAAGATGTTATTAGCATAATCCCCTTTCAACAGATGGAGCAACTGAGAAAATTGCATTGGGTTATTGAAACTCATCCAGCAGCACAAGGGAAAATAGCTTTGTCATCCTGTCTCAGACCAGCTTTGCACTGATTAGGCCAAGTGCTACAGTTAATTTCTCAATCTGAGCTGAGAGTCAGGTTTTGGTCTCTATTGCACACAACATAAAATTTCCAGGGGAAAGGATTTATGAGTACCCAAACTTTTTTACCTAAAGGTGTTGTCTGTATTGCTTTAAATTAGCTCAGTTGCAACGACTGTTGCATTTCCACTGACCTTCCAAAAATACCAGGGCTCGGCCAGTGAATCCAGTTTAACTGAAGATATGAAGATGAAGACATTTAAACACCTATAGGAGAACTCTCCTTCAAGTCTAATCTGTTTTGTTTCAAATTAGGCTAACACAAATTAAGGAAACTGTTGTTTTTCAAGAGAGTTTTCATACAAATATTTCTTGCCTCCCCTGGAGCTTTCTGCCAGAGGCTCCAGGTAGGACCATTCTCTCTGGCTACGGTGTAAAGCACATTTTTCATATCTTGCCTGGTCCAAGGGCTACTGCATAAACTGTCTCTTCTTTAATCTGTTCAAAGGCTTGTCATTGCTCAGGGCCCCTTTTGAAATCATTCTTCCTGGTCACAGAAGTGGTAGGTTTTTCTTGCAACTCATGTACCTCATGTACCTAGAGGGGCTGAGGTAGTTTTTCCATCCCACTACCTTACGTCCTTTTTGTGGTCAAAAAGGTAAAACTTCTGGGTGGTGTGTAGTGTGTACCCACTGTATCCTCTCTCTTGAGCAGAAGAACACTGACTGTTAACAGCTGAGGTACTAATCCTTCCAGGTGGTGAGTAGGATCTATTCTCTTTGAGTTGGTGGATCAGTTTCTCTACAGGCAGGTAGCAAGCCCATACGGAGAAAGAGACACGTACTGTCAGAGTTGGCCAGCCAATCCAACTGTGGAGACTAACGGCATGGAGCCAGAGCATCTTCATGCAGTGAATCACCTTATTGCCTACTGCTCTAACTTTTTATACCATTCTAACAACAGTTATTTTTAGCCTATTGCTCTAGCTTTTATACCATTCTATTTTTAGCCTATCATGTTTAGTTCCTGACTTCCAGTCTGTTTTTTAACACTGCTCACCATCTCACAATCAGTCCCAGAATAGCCAGTCTCTTATCTTTATACTCTCTCCTCCTCAGCCAGGTGTCTTGATATCATGCTCTCTCATCCTCAGCCAGCTGGGTTGCTCTGCTTAATTGCACAATGTACTTTGTTTCTTCTTTAACAATTTCTTCTCCAGCCAAGCAGTTACTTCTCTTTGGCAATAATCAAATAGTTTCCATTGTTTCCCACATCCATCCACCGTTTGTTCCTCTCCATCTTTCCAGGTCATTACTGTCAGCTAGTTGGCATACCACGTTGTGTGTTCCATAGAAACTTCTGCCACATGGGTTGTGTAAACTTGACTTCATCTGGGTCTTTGGATAACTGCTTGTTGTCCAGGTCATCACAAATCACCTCCAGCATGTCTAATTCCCTGAAGTACTGGATACCTCTCTATATGGTGGTCCACTTGCCTGACTAACATATGAAGTCTTGTTTTGAAGGGATACCTTTCCTTCAAGCCTGACAGGAGTCATCTAGAGAGGCTGATGGCTTGTGTCCCTTTTCAAATCCTTTGTCAGTGCTTCCTTCCCAAGAGTAATCCCAGCTGCTTGGCTTCCCTACCCTCTAATGCCAGGCTGCTGGCCCCCTTATCCCAGCATCAGAGCAGCCAAGTGACAATGTGCTTGCCTGATGACAGCTGAAATCTTTCCACATATCTCACAGCTCACTCACGGATAGGAATCAGGTGGTTACTGTCTTTTATGGTTTCTGCCTCTTCCTCCTCCTCTTGTGATGGCCCTGCTTCTTCATCCCTTCCTAAACAATCTGACCATTGTATATATTTCTTTTTTGTCCATAGAGGTGACTGATACCAGCACAGGCTGGATCTCTGGTTCAGCTGCACCACCCATCACTGGGATCTGAGTGGCTGTCACTTTGTCATCACATCCAGGGACCTTCTCTTTCCCCTGAGGGCACCGACTCGTGTTTGGCTCGACTAGTGTTGGACTGGGGTTGGCAGGCATGGGCCAGGCCTCAGCATGTTGCAGTGATTTGTGTCTCTCTGGAATTCCCAGGATGACAGCATACTTCTCCCAAGTATTTTACTGTTTTTCTGGATTCTGCATTTGTTCAGGGGTGAAGTTTCACAGCATCGAAGGTGCTAACTGGCCTAGGTACTTGCCCATACTGCTACTCCTAACTATCCAGCCTCAGGCCAGATCTCTGAGTGCTATTCTTAAATAGTTGTTTAACCTTAAACAAGACCTGGAACATATTCAGAAGACACAGCAATAGGAATATACTGGTTTGAACATCCCAAGGATATCAAAAATTCTCAAGAGCTATTGTAATTAGCCTGGAAGAGAATGGGAAGATGAATGGGGGTGTCTCCCCCATGGATTTGGTCTCCAAGGAGAAAAGGTAAAAGGTATAGTTATTAATAGTTTTCAACGGATGGCTCCCAAAGTACAGAGATGATGGCAGTGCTGAGTACAAATACCAGATTACTTTCATGACCAGCAATTCTATCATATCACAAGTGCCAGTTTACAAAGCACGACAACATGATAACCTTAGCCTGTTTCCCACAGATGATAAGCAGCACAACAGGGAAAATGGACTGCAAGTGAGGTGTTACACAATGCAAATCTGAGAACAAGCAGTACCAGCTCTGAGAGCAAATAAATCAACATTGTGAGCAGCGATTATTAAACTAATATAATGAATGCTTATAACAAATTTGTTCTGTTGTTATCTCAACCCATCGTGCCCCAAAAAAGACTGTTGTGGTTTAACCCTAGCTGGCAACTCAGCCCCACAGAGTCACTCGCTCACTCTGCCCCCTTCAGTGGAATGGGGGAGAGAATCAGAAGAGTAAAAGTGCAAAAACTTGTGGGTTGAGATAAAGACAGTTTAATGGGACAGAAAAGGAATAAATAACCAATAATAATGATAAAAGAATTATTAGAATATTAGAATATTAGAATATACAAAAGAAGTGATACATAATACAATTGCTCACCACTCGCCAACCAATGCCCAGCCTGTTCCTCAGCAGTGGCCCCCAGTCAACTTTTCCCTCAGTTCTATATAGAGCATGACACCATATGATATGGAATATCCCTGGGGTCAGTTGGGGTCAGCTGGGGTCAGCTGTCCTGACTGTGCTGCCTCCCAGTTTTTTGTGCCCTCCTAGCCTTCTCACTGGCAAGGCATGAGAAGCTGAAAAGTCCTTCACTTGGTAAAAACACTATTTAGTAACAACCAAAACATCAGTGTGCTATCAACATTATTCTCATCCTACATCCTGCTACTAGGAGGAAAACTAATCCTATCCCTGCCAAAACCAGGATACCACTGAAGATGTGCTTGCCTTATAAAAACCTCAAAGCAACAGCAGAGTGAAAATGCTCAGACATATATGATGACAGGAGATCCCTGAACTCTAGACATTTCTCTGGAATATTTACTGGGATAGAGATCCCACAAAGCCCTGACATATATCTCTGCCTCATATTTCTTTGCCTTCAAGAGTACAAGAAATCATGAGTCCACAGGAGCTTAATATACTTAGGAAAAGATAGAGCAATCCATCATGATTTCCAATTTTTAAAGGAAAATTAATGATTTTATTAGCAAAGCTATGCAGGACTCATAATTGCTTGTGTAAGTTAAAATTAATCTTGAGATGCTTGACGATATATTATTTGCTTTTTAAAAGATCACCTCCATCCTATAGCAGATTGCTGTATGGAAGATGTTAGCACCAAAGACGTACTACGTGCAGAGGGTGAGCAAAGAGAATGGTGCATTATACCCCAGCATAATGCAAAAGAAACTCTCCTGAGATGTAAAACATTGATACAAAAGTAAATAAATGAATAACTTTCATACTGGTTAGTAGGTATATAAAATACCTGGATGTAAGGATACATCCAGATTAACTGACCTCTTTTTTTTTTTTAAGGGATACATCCAATTTAATTGATCATGCTTGCTGCAGGCTGTTAATTATCACATTTACTCATTTCTAACAAAAGGAAGAGAAATACCAGGCATCAGCCATAAATAACATGTGTGACCACTGGAGGTCACTTTTGGTTTAGAAATCCTCCACTTCAGAAGCCTTTTGGTAGCAATACAACTTCTGCGAAAGCAGAAAGGAGCACAACCGGGGCTTGCAACTTGCTCTTGAAAATTCACTGAAAAATATTTATTTCATTTTAGGATATTCTAGCAAATTATCTTTATGAAACAGCTATTCTCACTAAATATTTTTCCATGTTGCAGACATCTGCAATGTGGCTATTTTGGCCTGAAAAACAGTAACATTAATAAATCAATGAATTGAAACAACAACTATAGGATTAGGTTAGTTTGAAAAAGAGTGTATTTTCTGTCTTTGTGGGTATGCAGGCACATTACTGACTCTGCATTTAAAAGAAGAAAATGTTAAAACTATTCAACTGATCCATGGATCAGATATCTATCACTTAGCTCAAAGGCTGCAAGTTTCCAGCTTTTGCCACTGAAGAAATAAAGAAGGAGCAAAGAAAAGTAACAATACTCTGTGCATTTGTACACAGATTGATTTCTGGACTAATCCTGCAACATCTTACTCCTTCAAAGGGTCATCTTAAATGATTGACTTCAGAGAGAGAGTGTGTCTGAATAAAAAGGATTTTTTTAGATCAGCTGCCAATGTTCAGCCTCTTTGTGTTTTTTTCTTATTTGCTCAGGACCTCATGAAAGAGAGCTGCTTCCTGGCTTCTCTTGCTTGGGAGTAGCCATGCAATCCCTTGGACCCTTGCATTTCCAATCTCTATTGAGGACAATTTGCTCATCCGTTATAGCAGTTCATTTCAGCAGCAATGCCCCAAAACCAGCATTACTCAAAGATCAGACCAAGGCTTTTGCAAAATTAATA
This sequence comes from Nestor notabilis, assembly GCF_000696875.1. Classification (NCBI taxonomy): domain Eukaryota; kingdom Metazoa; phylum Chordata; class Aves; order Psittaciformes; family Psittacidae; genus Nestor; species Nestor notabilis. The sequence goes on along the minus strand of NW_009922371.1, from coordinate 5,782 downwards.
AGACAAAAGTGAAAAAAAGGAAGAGAGGGCAAGAGAATATAGAAATCACAATAAGTCTCTCCATCAAACATTTTCTCCTTGGCCATTTCTGAATGGGGGATGGAGAATTTATTGTGAATGGGCGTGTCTCTATTATCTGGTAACTGTGCCTTTAATATAGTGCCTGCTGTGGTAAATGATTGCTCTTTTGTGCTGTGGTCTGTGGTTTTGATGATGAACTTCCTGAGAGACTATAAAGATAAAAATCACAACTTGCCACTTGCTGAAGATTTAAAGAGCTATAACTTTTAGGTTGAACTTCTGAAGGATAAACAGGCTTTTGACTCCTGCCCCTGAGTGCCATGGCAGTGTCACAGAATTTCAATTGCTGAAACCTAAATGAAATTCACACACAAGCACATAAAATTCTTGTCAGTGAGGGGAGTCTCAGGCCCCCACAGGAGGTGATGCAAGGAGGCTCTGAAAAGGTGACCAGAGACTCTCCTCTGCTGTTAGCTTTGCAGATAAACCATCCCAATACAGCAATGATGGGCAGTGGCACAGGCATACAGAGAACTCAAGAATGGTGGTGAAGTTGCAGCAGAAGATACCAACTTCAGCTGGAACAATACAGACCATAGGTTAAAGGAGAAACTATTTTGTTTCTGCATTCACATACATGACATTGTACTGGTAATTTCGCACAAAAATAGCAGCTGATTTTCCTGTGAGGGTGGCTACTGGTACCAAAAGAGGGAAAATTAATTCTGAGCATGGTCTTGGGGTCACTTTCCTGCCTCATTTCATGAACTGCAATCCCATGTGGGATGTGCCTCGGTTCTAATACATGGCGCGTTTAGACTGGGAGCATGAGGACTTCAGCTGTAAGGCAGCATGCCCTGTCAGAATGGGCATACACAAGGCCTTGCCTAAACATGCATTTCGCACTGCTCCTTTATTTCACAAGCAAGCACAGCTTTGTTTTCTGCTCCCATATTAACTTTCATGCCCATCTCTAGCCCTTGACATATTCAGCTGTTTGCAATTTCTTAATTATTTCTAGCTGTGTAAAAGCAGTGAGATTCACAAGACCATTTTCTCCTTAACACCCTTCCCCATATATATAATTTTGAGCAAAGCGGAAGACAGCGTTTCCTGAACTGTTTTGTCATGAATGCTCTTCTCCAATGATCTGCACAGCTTGTGCTCATTGTGCCATAGGATGCATATTCTGGGGTGCTAACACATAGGTCTCTTTTTGTGCACACCCCATTATGGTACCCACAGCCTTGTGGCACCCTGTGTAATGGCAGTGGGAAATGCTCAGCTGATGACAGCCTAGCCCCCATCTGCTTGTTGATTTGGAGCAGAAGCTCTCTGGGAGCCTGCAGTGTAAATGCCAGACTTCTGCTGCTTTTCAGGAAGATTTTCTTATCTCCCAGAGACAGGAAACTTTAAGTAGAAAACGTTTTAACTTTTCCCATCACCGGTAAGAGCTTGATAAATTTTTAATGCAGATGTCTGAAAGTGGGTATCAAGAAACAAATATGTATCACTGCTTTCAAAAATCTCAAATTTTAAGGCAGCCCTGATTCTTGGAGATGTTTGTGCTTTCTGCCTTTTTGGACTGGGTTTTTCTTATGTGCTCCACTTCTAGGAATGTTTTGCACTTGCAGCCCAGGTCTCGGTATAGGTTTTGCTTAGCTGCTCAGTCAAGGCTGCTGAAGCTCACCCCTGGGCTGACCAGTCCTTAGGCTGTCACTTTGGTGTGGTGCAAACTCCTGTTCCAGGTGAGATTCAGCTGTCATCGACCACTACAAGGAACAGGAGAGTTGGAAATAGAGAGTTAACACTATTCACATTTACAGCAGCATAAGATAAGTAAGTGTTATCAAAGCATTACTCGTCATGCAAAGAAAGGTTATCATGCAAAGGCAGTGTAGGTGACAGGAACTAGGGGGCGAAACAGCTGATAGTCTTGACACTATTTGCCTACTACTTACTGCCCTCACAGCCTCTTGTCCTCATGAACCAAGCTGAACTTCCCAATCTATATAAAGACAGGGCAGACTCTCTGAGACATGATCTCCAGAAACAGAAGGATTGCTGACCTACAGCAATCTGCTCTAAATAAATGCAAAAGGATTAGATCTCCAGTCAGCTCCACACATAGCTCTGGGAGCTCCAGTGAGCCACAGGGAAGGGTCTGGGTTCAATTTACTGTTTGGTTTTTAGTGGGTGGGAATGTGTAATGCCTGATGCTAAAGGAAAGCAGATCTGTGGTGAATACCTTTGAGACTTATTTACCCTTGCAAAAATACACCCTCCATCACCGAAGTGTCAGCCCTCTGAAATGCTAGCAAGGGGCTGCAACCAAAACAGAACCTGCTGCTCCCCAGGCTGCAGCTGATGACCTGCTGGGCATGGCAGGGTATATAGCCACTGTGGGGGAAAGAAGCTCCTACCCCTGAAAGGCCTGAGGTCTGCTCAGCAGATGGTTATAAGAAGGCCCACCAAAACAAAACAGAGTGAGAGCCTACACCATGGACCCTGTGCACAGGGCAGTAGTTGAATCCTTGTGTCTGAAGTGGTACAGATCAGCCGCAGCTTGGAAACCCAGTGGTGAAATCAGGCCCCATGTAAGAGATCCTTCAGTGGGGCAGTCCCAGAGCCCAGACCATTCCTCTCTGTGGGGAGAGCTGGGCACAATCCTGCTGTCAGAGTAGCTGGGGGCATCCTTACTGTAAAGTACAGCAAAGAGGTGACTTACAGGCACAGGTAAATGGGCTCTGATCCACAGCTGGTCTAAGCTGGCACAGCATCTGACCCTAGTCTGCTTTTTCCAATTTACACAGGATAATATTTTCTGGTAGTAAAAGTCTCACAATGAGAGACACACGCATGTTTTCAGCTTTCCAAAGAAACCAATGCTAATTAAACTGTTACCCCTCACTGGAATTTGGTAAACCCAGGAGCCCTGGAGAAATGACAATGTTTTATCAATGACCCAGTGGTTTGGCCTGGGACTGGGCAGAGATTGATAGAAACTTGTCCTTGAGAAGCCAACAAGTCCCTCTCCCATGGCAGCATCAGCTGCAGCTGTAGCACTGGCAGCAGATGGCAACTAAATTGCAGCAAGGCTTTCATTTCTAGAAGGCATCTCCCAGAGGATCTCAAAATACAGTATAAACTTCAGGTTAAATTAATCTAAAGATGTTGTGGGGAAGAGTGAAATGAAGGTTACAGTTTTCAAGTGTGCCCATTTACTTTGGGTACCCACTACAAGCAGCTCAGGAGGTATTTTCACAGATGTTCAGCCCTTGTGGATCAGGTGAAATCTGTAGAAATTCCTCTAAACAAGAAGGTCTTGAGCCAGGATGTCAGAGCAGAGCTATCTACAATAAGTAGAAACATTGGAAAATAAAACCTGAGTTTTGCCTAGGGCTGTATGTGAAGTTTGTATTTGATTCAGGAATTTGCACGTATCTCCTTGCATCTGCTATGCTTTGACAGGCCTGGTACTGCTCTAAAATCTGGTGATAATGAGGGTTGGGTGAGTACTTTCGGTGTCCCTCCTAGTTATTTCTGTAACTCAATGTGAACAGCGTTGACAGCACCTGTTAGCTAAGATACACAGCACAGAGTATTTTATTCTTGGGTAAAAAAGAAGCAATCTCTTATTGAAAGAAAAGCTACCATATGGAGAGCTTGAAGATGTTTTAGTAAGATTCTCTTTTCTCCAGCATGGGCTTGGGTTGTTTTTTTTTTTGCTAAATATGTTAGTGGTTTTCAATGCCCTCTACAAAGCGTCACTTAGAAAGTCTCTCCATGGATTGACTAATGGGGCTGTGGAAAGGGCACAGCAGGCAGGCAGCAATGCCCAGGAATGGCAGGGGGCAAGTCAGGCCAGGCACTGTGTATGCACTTGAGACAGTCCCTTGCTGAACATGATTGCTCTTTACCCTAGGCTGGGGGAGCAGAAACGTTCTCCATACATGGGACAGCAGTGGCTGCTTTGGGCAATATTTGGTTGGAAGGGAAGCTCCCTGGGACCCCTCCATTACAGCTGGTGGCTCTCCCCACAAAGCAGCAACTGTACAGCTTGATGTGTCTCCCACAGAGCAGCCTCATACCATCCCTCACTGGCAAGACATCTGCCCAATGCAGAGCATGAGGGTTTAAAGCGCATAGAACCATAGAATGGTAGAATGACAGAATCAACTAGTTTGGAAAAGACCTTTAAAATCATTGAGTCCAAATGTTACCCCAGGACTGCCAAGACCACCACTAGACCATGTCACTGACGGCCTTATCTACATGGTTTGTGAACACTTCCAGGGATGACGATTCCACCGCTGCCCTGGGCAGCCTGTTCCAATGCCTGATCACCCTCTCAGTGAAGAAATTGTTCCTAATATCCGGTCTAAACCTCCCCTGGTGCAGCTTGAGGCCATTACCTCTTGTCCTATCGCTTGTTACTTGGGAGAAGAGACTGATCCCCACCTCACTAGAACCTCCTTTCAGGTAGTTGTAGAGAGCAATAAGGTCCCCCCTGAGCCTTCTCTTCTCCAAACTAAACAATCCAAACAAAAGAAAGAGAATGTGGGCATTCTATAAAACAAAAACATATAACTAAACTGGGAAAACAGTGAAAAAGTTGGAATCCAAACAAACTAATCACTGGAATAAAGACCCTTCCTCTATGTCCTCCGTGACAGACTTCACATGCCATCACATCGCCAAAGACTGGTCAGAAATTGAAAAGAAACCAGATGTTCTTTTAGTTCTTAAGATATGAAGGTTCTTAAGATATTTTTCTCTTGCTGCTTAATTTGTGGAGTTACCATAAAGCTGTCTTCCTGAGAATCTGTTTCAAGTCTAAGGGTACTTGTCTTTAAGTTCTGGTAGCACCATTCCAACCATGTCATGCGTTCTCTCAATGGTGCATAATTTATTTGTTACTTTTTATTTCTTCCTCCTCTGAAAAGGACAGAAGTGTATAATCTCATTTATATCCTTTTCCTTGGGGAAAGAAAATGTCTATATGAAATCATATTTGTGTGGTCCTCTTGCAATGTCATGGTAAATCAGAGGAAGTGTTTTGAAGTCTAGAAGCTTACAAAAGCAAATTCTTGCTTCTGGAAGTATATAATCTTTTAATCACATGCTACATTTCAAAGCCTACGGCTCCTCTGTTTATCTTTGTGTACCTAGGGAATCATTTATCAAAGAGCTTTCTATTATGAGCTTTTAATATTCTCAAATATACGTATTTGGTCATCCTCTCCCAGGACCACAATTTTCTCTGTGCTCTACGATGTACTGACATGCAGAAGCACTTCAGAAAATCTATGGAGGCAAATGGTGCTTCTTTTCTGAAGTCCTTAGCAGAAGCCGGAATCAGCAACTCATAAAGGCCAATAGCAACGGTATCAAATCGTCTTTAGTACATCTATTTCTATCAGAAATCCAATATGCTTCCTATGCTGAATTAACAATGTTTAGTTAACTTGTAATGAAACTTACACATTTGTTGCAGAACAGCTTGTTCCATGGAACACCGAGATCCATGATTCCCTTTCACAGTTTAAGAGACTTACATGTGAAGGAAGTTCCCAGAAAGAAACTTAAGCTGAAGTACACATCATACAACTGCAATAGTCAAAATGTTATGTAGGACATCTTGATTTTTAATAAACCTGATAGCCAGAAATCCACTGACCTTAGAAGGTTTTTTGGCATGTTTTTTTGGAGGGGCTTTTTTTTTTTGGGTTTGGTTTTTGGTTTGTTTTCCCCTCCCTCC
>NW_009922370.1:0-1925 GCF_000696875.1 Nestor notabilis | reverse complement strand
CACCACCTGCGGGGACAACGGGGGTCAACGGGGTCCCTTTGGGGTCCCTTTGGGTCCCGACTGTCCCCTACACAGCCCCGGCCCCACCTTGCTGCCCATGGTGACGGTGGCATCAGCAGCTCGAGCCACGCGCCCGCACCGGGGGCTGTGGGCGAAGGCGCATGTGAGGTGGGACACGAACTCCACTGAGATACCCACAGCCTGTGGGGACACCAGAGACACCCAGTGGCACCCCCTGTGACACCCCAGTGGCACCCATTGCACCCAGAGACACCCAATGTCACCCCTGTGAAACCCCAGTGTCACCCATTGCACCCACAGACACCCAGTGGCACCCCCTGTGACACCCCAGTGGCACCCATTGCACCCAGAGACACCCAATGTCACCCCTGTGAAACCCCAGTGTCACCCATTGCACCCACAGACACCCAGTGGCACCCCCTGTGACACCCCAGTGGCACCCATTGCACCCAGAGACACCCAATGTCACCCCTGTGAAACCCCAGTGTCACCCATTGCACCCACAGACACCCAGTGGCACCCCCTGTGACACCCCAGTGGCACCCATTGCACCCAGAGACACCCAATGTCACCCCTGTGAAACCCCAGTGTCACCCATTGCACCCACAGACACCCAGTGGCACCCCCTGTGACACCCCAGTGGCACCCATTGCACCCAGAGACACCCAATGTCACCCCTGTGAAACCCCAGTGTCACCCATTGCACCCACAGACACCCAGTGGCACCCCCTGTGACACCCCAGTGGCACCCATTGCACCCAGAGACACCCAATGTCACCCCTGTGACACCCCGGTGTCACCCATTGCACCCAAAGCCACCCCCGTGTCCCCTCCCCGCACCGCCACCAGGTTGATGAGGGCCACGGCGTTGTAGGGGATGTCCCACAGGGCCATGGCGCCCACGGTGTCCACCAGGATCATGGCGATGGTGAGGAGCGTGGCGGCGCTGGAGCGCAGGTCCATGCCCAGCAGCAGGAAGGACACCCCGAAGGTGGGCACCAGGCACAGCCCGATTGTCACCAGCCCCTCGGCCACCACCGTCAGGTACTGCTCATAGTACACGTAGGTCGCCCTGGGGGGGAGTGTCACGTCACGGGAGCATCCGAGCCTGGTTTGGGGTGGAGGGAGCTTAAAGCTCCTCCAGCTCCAACCCCACCACGGGCAGGGACACCTTCCACTAGAGCAGGTTGCTCCAAGCCCCTGTGTCCAACCTGGCCTTGAACACTGCCAGGGATGGGGCAGCCACAGCTTCTCTGGGCACCCTGTGCCAGCGCCTCAGCACCCTCACAGGGAAGAGCTTCTCCTAAGGTCCAACCTGCTTCAGTTTGAACCATCACCCCTCGTCCTATCGCTCCAGTCCTTGATGAACGTCCCCCCCCTCCAGCATCCTTGTGGACACTGGAAGGAACATCCCATCCCTCCAACATGTCGCTGCACCCACAGCTCAGTGTCACCAGTGTCAGTATTGGGTCCTGGTGCAGTGTGTGCCCCATGTCCCATATCCCAATATCCCATATCCCTACATCCCATATCCCCATACCCCATGTCCCATATCCCTATATCCACATATCTCCATATTCCATATCCCTATATCCCCATATCCCCATATTCCATATCCCTATATCCCCATATCCCTATGTCCCATATCCCAATATCCCATATCCCCATACCCCATGTCCCCATATCCCCATATTCCATATCCCCATATACCAAATCTCCATATTCCATATCCCCCTATCCCAATATCCCATATCCCCATATTCCATATCCCCCATCCCAATATCCCATATCTCCATATTGCATATCCCCATATCCCAATATCCCATATCCCCATATTCCATATCCCCCATCCCAATATCCCATATCTCCATATTGCATATCCCCATATCCCAATATCCCATATC
>NW_009922369.1:11947-57010 GCF_000696875.1 Nestor notabilis | reverse complement strand
GGCTGGAGCGAGGCCCCGACTGTCGCCCCGCAGCTGTCCCGCTCTCCCTCCTCACTCCCGGCGCAAGGGCAGAGCTGGGCGAGCAACCCCTCTTCTTTCCGATCCATCCCATGACCCGGGACCTGCACGGTGGACGCGCTCCATCCCCCGCTGCTTGCAACCCCACCGTAGGTATGCGGCATTCACTGGCACCGCTAGCGGGGCTGGTTATGTAACGGGCACCGCCACTCCGAACTACAGTCACTCGCTCTAAAATTATCTTAAATTAATTTACTTTTATCTAAAAAAAAAAGATGAAGAAGAGAAAAATATTTTTAATCACATCCAGTGGTCTGCACGTTGCACTTTCTCAGCAGCGCTGCAGTTTGTTCAAAACTCGCTCATGTCCCTGTTTTCATTTTACACCTGCATTTCCCCAGCTCCTTTTTGTCTCGTTGAGCTTTCCCACTAGCATTTCACTGTCTTACCCAACATGTAACAAACCCCACCGCTTAAAAATTCCCTGATGTGCCCTCAATGCTTTTGCCTCTGCCTCTGAAAAGGACCCTTTTAACAGCTTTGGGTCATAGTTAACTATATTTCACTGCTCAATTCTCCTAACTTTTAAACTTGAGATTTTAGTAAGTTGCATTTAGGTGTCCAATGTGGTTCAATACTGCCTTCCTCTGTGTATTACAGACGGACAGACATGCGTGCCCCACTGGCTACTAAAACAGGGAGATAATGGAAAACACAATAAATACAAAACACTGAGCAGTGGAAAATACTGTAAATGGCCAGCACTCCCGTGTCTGAAATCTCATCCTCGGACATCATTCCGCCTGGAAGGGTACTGTTCTGAAAGCCTCCTGGGTATGCATGTGTTCCGTGAGGGGATTTTAATCACTGCAGCTAAGGACCACCAATCATGTGGGCAGGAGCCCAAAATAATGGGAATCTGAATGGATCAAGGGAGACAGAAAAGGATGAATATGTAATAACTATACCGGAAACACCAATATCATATCAATTAATATCGATATCAGATAGAATACTGATAAAATCACAGCACAGCACCACCCTGGTATCCACGCATACCCATTTTCTGCAGCATGGTAAAAGGACAAGAGAGGATTTATCAAAGTCAAGCCAGTGACTAGGAAGAGTTTTCTGTTCATTTTAATTTATTGTAGTCACTGCATGATTTTCTCAGTGTTCGCTGCCAAAAATGTATTTTCTTCACTTTCCTGGACAGATGCCTTAAAGATCCCTCCATTCCATTTTTAGCAATGCTTCTGAGGCTTTGTTCAAATTGTGGTTGTCTCACTAAGCAACTCCTGGGTCCACAAAGGTTTTTCCTCTGTCAGTTTTACCACTGCTGTTCTACTCAAAAAGCAAAGGGCTTTTTACCTTCAATTTCTCATTACTGAGACTGCAACTTGGCTTGGATTGTACATCTTGTATTAAGCAACTGTGCAGAAACATCATCTACGTACAGAAATTAAACACAAGCCATGTATATATAATGACAATTTATATTCCCAAGTCTTAAGTAGTGGTTAGAATATCTACATCCCTAAGAGTGTTTTGAAAATCTTACTACTTTTTTCTAAATGAGGAACTGCTGACAAGGGCCTGTACTGATAGGACAAGGGGGAATGGCTTTAAGCTGACAGAAGGAATATGGAGATGAGATCTCAGGAAGAAGTTCTTCCCTGTGAGAGTGGTGGGGCTCTGACCCAGGTTGCCCAGAGAAGCTGTGGCTACCCCATCCATGGCAGTGTTCAAGGCCAAGCTGGATGGGGCTTGAAGCAACCCAGTCTAGTGGAAGGTGTCCCTGCCTGTGAAGGGGGTTCAGAACTGGATGAGCTTTAAGGTCCCTTCCAACCCAAACCATTCTGTGTAGAGCTATGTGCTACACAAACTCAGTTATCCTATCCATTAATGAAGGATGCTGTAAAACCCACTACATTCCCAGCTCATAACAGCATAATAAAAAGGAACAGCTTTCTCAGTAGCATCAGGTGGATCCAAAGAGAATTGTTTCATGCTCCACAAACAATTTAGGTTTGTTGTTTGTCAGTGAGAGATTGATTTAGCCCCTAGTGCAACAAGTGGTATTTTGCCTGAGTGTAAAATCAGAAATGAACACAAGACCTATTCTAAAAATATTATTTCTAGTGTATAACTTCAGTTTAACATGATATTTAAGGCAGATGTGGTTCTATGTGATCTACATCCTGATAAGAACCTCTTTGCAGCTGGTGGAGAATTTTTACTAAAGCAGCTTTTTCGGTGTATAGCAGCTGGGTGGGAATCATTACATTTCCCAAAGTGAAGTGCCTTCTTGCAGACCAAGCACAGAATGTTTCCTTGCACATAGGTAAGGTGTCCATCAATACAGTGTGTAATATGGAGTATGAAATCCTAACCCACAAAGGCCTGTAGCCACTGGCTGCAGGAGAGCCACCCGCAAAACTCCTCAGACCCGATTTTGACCTAACAAGGGTGTAAATCAGTAATTCCTCTAAATAGAATGTTTTATTATCAGAAGTGTATTACAGCAGCATAAATGAACCCAAATCAGAACCCATGGGGCAGGAGTCTTTTCTCAAATCCCATATTGTTTTAGCAAGTATAAATATGTATCTTCATTGTTTATGTTCTGGATGCCCCCCTTAGCACTCTTAGCTTGCAGGGGTATTTTGAAGAACTTGTTATTTATATTTTGTAACTTGTTCCGCAACATCTGGATGAAAATCATATTGAAAATGTCCTTACACACCCCATGTGAAAACTTACTCCCATTATAGCCAAAGTCAATGTTCCAGCTCTCTCATGCCTAGGAGTTTAACTTACTGGATTTTATTTCCTTGTTGTCAAAAGGCACGTAAAGTTTTTAGGCCACAGCTGTGTTTCTTCACCTGCATTTCTTATCCTGCCCACTGGAGAGGGAGGCAGACCGGCTTTGAAAAGCCAAGTACTTACACAAAGCACCCTATTTCCTTGCTCATTAGCTGGGCTAACACATTTTAAAACTATCAATTCTTATTCAAGACTCAAGTCCATCTTCTTGAGCCCAACACTCCACTTAAGCTCTGTGGCATCGCTCTGGACAGCCACTTCTGACTGCTGTGGGACTTGGTGCGGGGACAGGGTTGTATGCAAACAGGGTCCTGGGTGGAACATTGGGGCTGAGGCTGGCTTGGGAACTCCTCTCTGCAGTTGGTACTATATGGCTTCACCACATCCACACCATGTACAAACCCATCCCATCAGTCAGAACCATGCAGTCAGGTAAAATCTGCCATGTGGTAGAAGGCTGGGGATTTCAAAAGCTTCACTGCCTCTGAATGGCCGGCAGTACCCTGAGAAATATATTGATTACAAGGTGGGAAACACAGGCATGAAACCCTGCAACTGGTGAAGTGACAAAGCTGTCACTAAAATTAAAGCAGCGCAGAAAGAGAGAATGTTGCGTTCTTTCATCTTTGTGCACATTGTAGAAGAGGATTAATTGTCTTGGTTGCTGAGGCAAATAATGGAAGAGCAGAGATAAACAGGAAAAGAGAATAAGGAAAACCAAAGGCAGGTAAAAAAACCGTTAAGTTTATATGCAAAAAAAAAAAAAATCAAAATATTTCAGGGGAACACCATTATTTTGTCATCTTATTATTTTGAAAGCATATTTTTGATGAAGAAGGGTATTATGTAGTCACATTTCATTTTGAGTCAGTAACAAGGTAAAAGCCACGGAACAAATTCACCTCTGATATCACTTCATGAAGGCAAATCAACCCCCTTGCTTTTGAAAAATGAAACTAAGCATTTTTTCTCTAACCACAGGGCTTTCTTTCAACACATATCCTGAAATAGGTTAAAATATTGGTCATTCTTGGCAGGTAAACAAAAAGTCCTCACCGTGAGAAGCCAGAGGAGGCATGTTTATGAAGCAGGAGGAGCATGTCCTGAACACATTAATGCGTCCCTGTACTCTGCTACTGAGTTGGCGGAGAAAGATGGGACCAGGTCTCAATGCTGGGCATCTTCCACCACTGCAAACAACCAAAGCAGAAACCCATCCTCTGCAAGCCTTGTTCTGAAAGAAATAGTGATGCAGAGGTGGAGGCACTTGTTTGGGAGAAGAGATCAAGGCACAGGGATCAAAGATCAGCCCAATCTTAGACTAAGTGTTGTGGCTACTGCGTTTCATGACTGAAGGGTGGCTCTCAGGCTGTTCTGCTGTCTGGGTGTGCATGGAGCAGCTCCTGGGCCAGGCACAACAGTGATTTTGCAGAACACATCCTACTTCTAACCTGACCGCTGAGGAGCTGCTCTTATGCTATCCTCTTCTTTCATTCCTTCTCCAACTGCATTCACCTAGAAGAACAATACATCACAGAAAACCTGTTATATAAAGTGAACTCTGATATTTCTGCCTGTGTGCCATTATAAAATCCACCCATTATTAGCACTGCAAGGTCAATAGATCTTACACAGCTGTCAGGAGCTGAATGCTTTTGAAAGATAAATCTTCAGGTTGTAAGGTATAAAACCAACTGATTACGCAGGTTTCAATATGATTTTACTGATTCTACTGTTTAGAAGGTACAATTTAGGAATGTTAAAAAAAACATTCAGATGGGAATTTGTGTCACATGTAGCTTTAATTTGCCAAGTCGTAGCACCACATTTTAAAGTGAGAGTAGTTGGAAATGCAGTTTGATGTCTATTAAGTGGATGTGGTAGCTGCTCTAGTTTAATTACTTAAATACTAAAAAGGGCTGTGCTGCTTATATTTAATTTGGCGGTGGACCAAAGAACAGTCTTGAAACCCACTCTTTTTTGGTAAGACTATTTCTTTTTCTGCAGGAACCAAAACTGCAAAGTAATTGAAGGACAGCATAAAAGGAGCCATATGTGTAGGCAATCACAGAGAACATGGGAAACACCTGTTTTTCCATCAATTACTGCCTGCAAACTAGTGGGACATGTTTATTCTGGGGGCATTACATTTGCCTGGGTAATAGCGCACGACACATTTTCAGTTTTACGGCAGATGAACACTGAGAACAGCTAATCGTATCTGTATAAATGAAACACAAACATGCCCTCCCAGCCATATGTGTGCTTAAATAGGGGCCTGATGACACCAGCCATTGCCCGCGCACACTCTCAGGCGGGCAGGAAGCAGTTGGTGAACAACCGTCCATTTGTAGCAACCTGGCTAATTCTGTTTACTCTATGGCTGAAACTAATTCAAGCAAAAAGCCTGGAAAACGTGCTGCCAGGATTGTTGAAGAGGTGGAAAAGCCCAGAAAAAACAGCAATAATGCCATTATTTGGAAGACACAAAGTCTGTCCCCCAAAGTATTTTACTGCTGGCATTAGAAAGAGGCACAGTTGCAAGTTCCTATCCTGTTTGTTCATAATCCAGATAACAGAGGTGATGAAAGAAAGGAAATATTTTAGGGCAATGTTTTATCAGCTTCAGCTACATAGATGTAACCCCCAACATTTATAAATTCTACATCTTTGGGTTATACTTTTAATGGTATTTTACTTACAGTAAAGGACTTTATTGTCCTGTCTTGCAAGCTTTTCCCTAAGGGAGGACCAATAAAGGCATAAATTGTTGCTGTATTTTAATAACAACACAAATAGCATTGATGAAAACACTTCTGAGAAAATTACTATTTTCATTACATGTTCAATTTAAAGGGGGTGGTTTTGTAGAAGTCTTTTTAGAAGGCTAAGTACATTGATTAATTATTTTTAAATGGCTCTTATACAGTGTTCTTCCTCGTCATGTTCCATTTCAAGTGTGATGAAAAAGAGAAAAGACCGGAAAGTACAGAGAGCATGAATATACGAGAGCAAAAATACATGGGCAAGCAGATTAAACCCCATTCAGAGCTATATAAAAAGCTATGTAAAAGAATTCTCCCTTTCTTATTTTTTTTGTACTCAAGAGTAGGTAACATAAAGTGACAATAAATGATAATTTTAGGTTAAAATCTTGTGTGAGGAAAGGGTAGTCTCACTGAAGAAAACTGTGAGAAACTAAGTTATGTGCTTCCTACCAAAGTCAGCATCAGTTCCATAATGTACACGTGTAAACGAAAAGAATCATAGAACAGAGTAGAATAATGGAATAGTTTCAGATGGAAAAAACCTTCAAGCTCATCAAGTCCAACCATTAAGTGAAAAGGCCACTACTAAACCATGTCTCTAAGTGCCACATCTACAGGTCTTTTAAATGCCTCCAGGGATGGTGACTCTACCACTTCCATAGGAAGCCTGTTCCAGTGCTTGACAATCCTTTCAGTGGCAAGTAATGGCTGATGTTAGATTGTCAGAGTGTTACAGAAGACAGCAGTGCCTGTGTCCTCCAAGTCCCTTTTGGTAGTGACTCCAAGCAGAGGTGAACATGAGCTAAGTAGAAGCATGTTGTGTTTACCTCCATCTTCCCAGGGCATTTCTTTATGTTCCACCTGAATGGGTGGGATGGCACCAACTGCACATCCCACGTGAGTGTCCAAGGTCACTTCACCAGGAGATGCACCTACCCTCTGTAAAGCTTGCCTGAAATCAGGCTGATTTATTCAAACACGGGAAAATTTCTCTCATCACTGTTTCATCTTAAAACACCTACCTGTGGCTTGCATTAGGTCAATGAAGAATAAATTTAAGTCATTCTTAAACTGAAATTAAAACATCGCTGGGTTGGTTTGACCAATGCAGCCAAAGGAGCATTAGGCTGTGAATAGGCAAGGCTTGTGCCTGTGCTCTGCTGTTCGGGGCAGTATTTCAGGTATCTCTGCTATACATCCTGTGCTGCTGAGTGACACTCCTTGTGCTCTTGGGGCCTTTTGGGGGCTACCTGTGTAATTTCATCTAATAACTGAAGTGCAGATTTATATCAAGTGATTAAAATGCAGCTTGAAAGATGCAAATGTTTAAGCTACTGGAGCATCACTGAGTTGGCAAAGAGTTTATAAATATTCTTCGAGGTGAGGTTCAGCTATGATAAAGCAATGGCATTTCAAAGAACATAACTCACCCTTGACCAAAGCTGCTGTTCAAATACAGAGCCAGCCCTTCTGTGCATGCCTCTCTTGCATGCTATTGAAAGCATTTTTACCAGAGCTGAGCAGTGTGGTAGCCAAAGCAAATGCAATTTTTAGGGATAGAAAATGTTTTAAAGATGCAGTAGTAAAATCAGAGGATTTCCACAGCAGATTTGCATAGGCGTACACCCACCCCACATCTAACATGGTCCAGTGACAGGTCTGTGCCCTACCTCTATGTTGCATGGTGCCACACTGTCTGCATGCCAGACAATTTTCTGGATCCCAGAAGGGAATGTCAAGTAACATGTTTCTATTACCTCATAGACATACTTAGCCCACTAAAGATGCCTGAATCGTGATGTGCTATGCTCTACGTCTGTCATATTGATGAATTATTTCTCCAGAGGATTTTTAGCGGAGTTTTCAAAAACCATCTGCACTTGAGGAAACAGAATTTGAAAATAATGAAATCCAGATGTTACCCTAATTAAAAGTATTAAGGGTACAAAGTTATTAAATATCTTCTTATGTTTGGTGGGTTGACCTTGACTGGGTTCCAGGCACCCACTCACACGCTGTCTCACTCATCTTCCTCAACAGGGAGTGGGGGAGAAATATGCTGCAATAGCTTGTGGGTTGAGATAAGGACAAGATCACTTGCCAGTGGCTGTTGCTGGTAAAATAGACATGACTTTTTACAAGGGCATGAAGGGGCAGGACAAGGGGGAATGGCTTTAGTCTGACACAGTGGAGATTAAGACGAGATCTTAAGCGGAAGTTCTTCTCTGTGAGGGTAGTGAGGCCCTGGCACAGGTTGCCCAGAGCAGCTGTGGCTGCCCCATCCCTGGCAGTGCTCAAGGCCAGGTTGGATGGGGCTTGGAGCAACCCGGTCTAGTGGAAGGTGTCCCTGCCCATGGCAGGGGGTTTGGAACTGGATGATCTTTAAGGTCCTTTCCAACCCAAACCAGTGTGTGATTCTATGACTTGGGAATATTTAATTTAATTTAACTGATTGAATTTAATTTGAAATAACTTATTGCTGATTCAAAATAGAGTAGGATGGTGAGAAGCAAAGATAGGAAGCAAGACACCTCCTCCCCCCTTCATGGGCTTAAACCCATGACCATGATTAAGTGTCCCACACCATACCAGCTAAGCTACCCTGACGCTGCTGGCTTCAGGGAGGCTCAGACCTGCTACCACTCTTCTGGGGCTTGGCCTGTGCCTATCATGCCTCCATTCAGCACCATTGGAGAAGCATGGTTTAGACAGGGACACACACCTCCTCTGAGGATGCCGTGGATGAAATAGCCAACCCCCAACCCTAACCCCCAACTACTGCCACCACCCAGTGGTAAAAAAGAAGCACTGGGTAAGGAGGTGGGTGGATCCATACCACCAATTAGTAAGGAAGAGGTGACTGCTTCTGAGCAGCTGTCTTTCCCATCAGTCTGTGCTTGTGGGCTGCCAGCTTAGGGGTGACTTCACCAACTCACTTCCTCACATCCTCTCCCTGGTCAGCAGAAAGAACCAGAGGATGGGACCAGGGTGGACATGGGTCTCCCTTCTCCTCTAATTAGGAGGTGGAAAGGTCTGATCATGAATCTGAGATAAAGACAGCAACTGGGAGAGGTAGTGGACAAAACCTGGACTGAACATTGCAGAGAAGGGAGTAATTGTGAGGATTTTTTTGTTGTTGTAATGTTGTGAGGGGCCAAGCAGTGGAGTTTTATTGTGTGAGTAAATTGTCCACCTTTGTCGGCGCTCTGATGATGTACTTGGATTTTGATATGGGGAATGTTTTGGTGTGGGGAAAGGTGCCTATGTAGGAGCTGGTTCTCAGTCAGGATCTGTGACCCATGCAGAGGACCCATACTGCTGTAGGTTTATCCTAATGGACTGCAGTCCAGGGAAGAGAACCATGCTGGCGCAGGATAAAAGCATGAGGCAGAATGACAGCAAGTTCTGAACTGACCACAATCTCCATTCTTCATCCCCTTGTACCACTTGAGTGGGAGGAGTCAGCAATGAAGGAGTGAAGTTAAGCCCAGGACAAGGGGGAGAGCTGTTTTTAGCTTTTGTCTTTGTTTTTAACCATTATCCGTTACCGTTGGCAGTGTTAAATTAATTTTCACAAAGTCATGTCTGTTTTGCTTATGATGGTAAACTAGTAAGTTATACCCTTGTCCTTGTATAAACCCACGAGCCCTTCCATCTCATGCTGAGGAAGAGGAGTGAGAGAGCAGCAGGGTTGGCATCTGGCGGTCAGCCGAGGTCAACCCACCACAGTCCTTGTTGGTGTCAGCACTGGGTCTGGCTGGAGTGGAGGTCGCTCACCTCATAGCAGCCTGTATGATGCTGTGCTTCATGTTTGTGGCTAAACCAGTGTTGGTAACACACCCATGTTTTGGCTATTGCTGATCAGTGCTCACACGGCATCAGGGCTGAGGGTGGGATGGAGGTTGGGAGGGGGACATGGAAATGTTACAGCTGACCAAAGGGATATCCCATGCCATATGACATCTTGCTAAGCAGTAAGAGCTCAGAGAAGGGAGGAAGATGCGGGAGCTTTAGTGATTATGGCATTTGTCTTCACAAGTAGCGATTAATTGAGCTGAGGCTCTGCTTCCCAGGAAGCAGCTGGACATCTGCCTGCCAATGGGACATGGTGAATGAATTCTTTATTTTGCTTTGCTTATGTGCACAGCTTTTGCTTTCCTTGTTAAACTCCATTATCTCAACACACGAGTCTTCTTGCCTTTCTTTGATTTTTTTCTCCCCATCTCCCAGGAAAGGGAAGTGAATGAAAGCTAGGTGGAAGCTTGGCTGCTTGTAGGGGTCATCCCACTACCATATGCCATTAACATATACAAATGATCACAAAGGTATTGTACATGTTCAGACTTAGGGCTTTAAATATTTGCAGTTAAGGACGCAGAAGGCAAGAAGAGATAGAAGACCCTTTCTTCACCTTTATTGTCTCAGCATTGCCTGCTGGCCTATGAGAGAGCTGAATCCTGCAAGCACTTCAGAGCCAGTAGTCATCCATGGAGCAATGAGCTGGGCTGGTGGGACACCAAAGGAGATGCTGCATTCTTTAAACAGGCAGGAAAACTACCCATAGGCCCACACATCAGGATTACTGCACTGAGCCCAGCTATGTGACTGTGATTTTAGTATTAAATGCCATAAAGTGACTGACAGTTATCTAAAGAACTATTTCTTTCATAATTCATAAAAATTTCAGCTTCAATTGTCACTGGATGATTTATCCTCATCCTATATTTGGGGAAAGCAGAAAGGTATATGTCTTAAAAACAATCTTCCCTAAATCTCCTTTCTCATGCCAAACAATCACAGACATTTCTTACTGCTGCATATGAAAGGCATGTTGTGATTTTCCTAGCTACCACTGCTGCATCCAGGGAAGAGCAATCTTCTAGCCTCTCCTCTAAGAAAAGACAGTTCAGGCAGAGCACAGTGCCGTGAGATGGGAGAGATAGGAGAGACAACCATGTGAGGCAAATGAGGCTGCTTGTGTAAGGAAAGAAAATTCAGCCCTCAACAAGCTAAACTTAGTTCCAGTGACAGCTTGAAAACATGAAGTATCTTCCAGGATGATGGTGTCTAGCCATGGGCAAGAATGTGCTTTCTGGGGAATACACTCAATCGAGTATCATTAGAAAAGAGACATAAAAGGTTAGCATAAACAAAGCAAACGCATTTGAAACTTTGGGCCAGTCATCTCAAATAAATATTTCGGTAGTCCTGTGACAGCTGTCAGATTGGCTGTTATTTATAATCAGAATATCCTAGGCCAAAAGGTATGCTACCGTAACATTGTGGGGAAGTTGCGTGGAACTACATAAATAGAAATACTTGTTTTATCTTGAAATTTTATATAATATTTAATAGCCCTCTTCTCCAAAATGTGCCAATATGGACAGCCCGCTTTTCTAAGCTGCCTTCCATCAACCCGTCTTCTTTGTCTTCTGTCTTCTGCTGCCTGTGAGATGTTTGAACAGGACTCCCTATAAAGATTTATTCAATCAAATTAAAAGCAAAGCCTTTTTCAGATAATAGCAAGTGCTTCCAGTTACTTCCTCACAGATTAAATACTTTGGCTTTATATTTTATTGTTCAAATCTTCCAAGTTAATAACAAGTCCATCTAAAATTAATACCAGCAACATTTCTAGATCAGGTTATCCTAAATAATTTTGTTGGGTGTTTGTGCAACAGCAAGAGGGTATTTGCAGGTTTTGCTGTACTTTCATATAACCAGCATGAAACCCTGTTGCTAAGCAGAAAGTAAAATCAATATAGAAGGCAAGCCATACCAGCTCATCTTTGAATTGCTGTAGACATTTAACTTGTAACCTCTTCTCTTTTAACAGCTTTCTTCTGTAAAAATCTGAAATTACTATGTGACTAGTATTTTGTATTTCACCATATTCTAGAATATATCACATTAAAACTTGTGCTATTTGACTAAAAGGTATCATTTTGATTAAACTGCTAGACAGCCTCCACTATTAAATGACCACCTTGGAATAATGTGTGAAACAGGCTGAATTTTAAGTAGAGAGTCCTACCACTATTCTGTCAGTGCTTGGCTGGCTCTTTCTCTTCCAGCCAAATCACAGCAACTGAAATTTTTGCTGAAATGCTCTACTGTAAAAAATTCCTTATGTTCACTGTTGTGAGAACCACTTAAACGCTTACTCTCCGTGTAAAGAAAGCAAAAAAAGAAATAAAATGTCCTTTCAGTTGCATTTAATTCATTTTATTTTGTAGGGAGGCCTCAGTGAATGATCACTCTGCTGCCTCATAGATGCAAGAGACTGGGAAGGCTGATGATGCGTCATGCAGAGAAGTGGACTCTTTCTTGGTGGCTCATCTTTTCTCCTTGTGGTGGGTCTTGCAGAAGTGCCCTGTTCAGCTCAGCTCAGCATGCAGGTGGGTTTGTCAATACCCCAAGTGGCTTTAGTAGTGTCTCTTTTAGGGGCAAAGCTCTTTTTCTTACAGGCCACTGCAGTTCTGAAGCTGGGTTATTTTTGTGTATCTTTTCCCTCCCATTGCAGGCAGAGCAGTCAGTGTATGTGAACCTGTCCCAATGTCAGTGGGCTGAGATATACAACCCTGATTGCCATGGTGGCTTTGGAGGTCTTCTGACATTTGTGCATTTCTCAGCAATTTGGCTGCTGCCCAGGTGCAGTTCAGGAGCAGGAATCAAACAGGTACATTCACCCAGTGCTCAGAAGCCATGATGAGAATGTGTGCATCAGCCACTTATGGTTGTGGACAGGGATGCTCAGGTGGTACTGGCTGTGTCACATCCACCTGCCTGGGTCATCCTTGCCCACAGCTCTCTGCACCACTGTCTGTGCTATAGACTTGTCTTAAATGTTGTGCCAGAATCCATGCCATGATGGCCAACCGCATGGCCCAGCATGGCCAATAGCATGCTTAAGGACATCCAGTGCCTGGGCTGGTGCCTGTGTGGTTGTGTTGGTTGCTCTTGGACACACCAAGGAGACACAATGGAGTAATGGTCCTGACTACCTGGTGTGTGCGTCCAAACTCAGAGCTGCAGGACACTCTGCTGTTGTACTTGAGTGCTTTGAAGTTGTGTGAAGCTCTGGACTAACTCAACCAAACAGAAACAGCCCCCATCTACCCTCTCCCTAGGACAACCATTCTGGTAAGTCTTCTCTGCACTGCTGGCTGCAAATCTTGCAAAAATCAACTGCTTCACTTCCTCTAAGCTGGAAATTCCTCCTGGCACTTGTGAAAAGAAAAAGAAAATACAAAAATATTCCATCCTGAATAGTCAGGACAGAAATAAATATCTCGTGATTGAGCAGATATAGCACAGCTTTTGCTGGATTAAAAGGATGATTAATTCATACACTTTACACATATAAAAGTTATGTTTTAAAGAGTGTGAGCAATATATGCCTGGAAATTCCCAATTAGATTCAAGAGCATATTGGAGTGAGTAAGTGCACACCCACTGGAGCAGATGTTTGTTTGCACTATCACAGTGCTTGTATCACCTATCCAACTGACTACAGAGACAAGACGCGGTGTGAAAAGATGTTGATGAGTTCAAAGTGACCATGTAATTCCTTTTATTGTCCCCTCCCCTCCCCTTCCTCCTTTTACTGATGAGCTTTAAAAGATTTTGTATCAGAATCCTGGTATTTTATCATGTTGCTTCCTCCAACAAAATCCATCCTGTTTCCAGAGAAATAAATGTTTCCAGACAGGCAGTTTAGAATGTCCTGTGCCATGCTCATCAGGCAATCGCATGCCCAAACCATGGTTGCAGAGGTTGGTACCGTGTCCTGTCTGTCTGTCTGGGTGCCTCAGTGGCTGTAGATACAGAGCAGGTATGGTCTTCAGAAAGGCAGGGGTGAGAAGGGTTTCAGTTTCTGTTTCTACCTCTCCTTTTGGCTCATGCAAACAATGAAGGGGTAGTAAGCACTGTCAAACATAAAGCTGCCATGTAGAAGCCTCACACTGGTGTGCATGTTAAAAGAAAAATCAAAAAAACCCAAATCTATTCAGACCTGAGGTTTCACCACCATTTCTAAGATCAGTTTGTCAGCTCTTAGTTTGCAAAGAAAGCCAAAAACCATAGAACTGTTTCAGCTGAAGAAAATAATGGTGTATTCTGATTTTAGAGATGTGAAGATCATGAGAAGAAGAAATCCCAGAGGTTTGGGGGTTTTGTTGTTCTTTTTTGGGGTTTTTTTATATGTACTCTGACAGTCTCATATAATTTCCTTTGGGAGAATGGTAAGTTAAGAGATCTAGCTTTAATACAGCATGATTCATCAGCTTATGCTTTACAGGGAGGAACAGAATTGTTATTTCTTTTTTATGCAGAGGAAAACTGGAGGAAGAAGGAGATGCAGAAACTTACCAAGGACCATGCAGCCAGGCAGACAAAATCTAGGCATCTCAAGTGCCAGGCCAGTGCTCTATGCAGACAGTGAGTTAACATAAAAGATCCAGAATGCTTTTCATTCCTCGTATTCATTGAAAGTCAGTTTTCAAGCTCTGAAATAGCTTCCTTACAAGTTCAACCCCCTGCCACGGACAGGGACACCTTCCACTAGATCAGGTTGTTGAAAGTAACTACTTTATTAGTACCTACTTAAAGTGTTAAGAGAAGATTTAGTTTTCAGAAAGATACAAAATTTGTTATGACATACAGAAAGCTTCTCTATAACCTGGTATTGATCTTACACGATGTCTTCAGCATAAATTGTGTTGACAGCATTGCATTTACACTGAGCTTTACTGATGATGGTGGTGAGTAAAGGATGGGGACCTCACATACCTTTGTAATTTCCCTCCCCACCACTGTTTCTTACAGGCAGAGTGGTAGAGGAGGGGGGATGACAACATGTTGTAAGGCTGTTAATGCAGCTTACTTCCACAGCTCCTTCCCAAGGGAGAACAAGTCAGAGATCTGAGTTAGCTCATGTTTGAGATTACCACAATCTCCCAGGTCACTCAAACACCCTCTTCCCTGTGCCACAGAGAACAGGCGTATGTGGGAACCACACACACTATCTGGCTGGTGACGCGTGTAGAGTATGAATATGGGGATCCATCTGCTGAATATAAATTAGGTTTTGATTATTATTTAAGTATGTCTGCATCCCAATTTCTGCTGTTCCTTAAAAATCTTCTCCAAGAGCAGGAGATAACATGCTGTAGATGTCAAGTTCTGTCTCTGTCTATGATCATGATTATAGACATGTCAACTTCTGTCTCTGTCTATGATCATTCTGAGGAAAATCTGATTTACCCATCCAAATGTGTATGTCTCTTACACACAGGAAAGCAGATGTTTAAAAATGGGAAAACTGATGGCTGTGTCACCTCGACAGCAATCCTGCCCGATTTTTAATGGGATGGTCTCAGGCACTGCCCATGCCACGGGGGTCTGCACCCCACAGGGAGGACAGAAACCCCCTGCCCCATACCCTGGGGACACATCAGTGAGGACCCTCCTGGTTCCCTGCATGCAACAAGGGGCCAAGACAGTGCCTGGGTAGGAGTGTCTGCTTCAGGCAGCAGCCTGATTGAGACCCTCCTTTCTCTCTGCTGCACTCCTCCAGCACAAAGACGTGCTTGATTCTGGTTTTTGGTTGGGTTCTTTGTAAAGGACCTGACATGACAGTATTAATAAAGGCTGGAGAACAAGGCACAAGCAGGAAGGAAGAAAAAGAAATTGCATGTGGAAAAGCAGAACCTCTGAAGGCAAGTTTTTCATGTCCAAGCATTTGTTGGCTGCTTGTTTTGAGTGTTTCAATTTAATCAACATACAAAAGGCAGTGGCCTGATTCCTTCCAGTTGGAGCTTTGGGGAAATCAAGGAAAGTGCCACAGCTGCTGCAGCACTGTGCTGCTAAGATACTCTCATGATGTTCTGGTCTGAATCTATTTTTAGAGATGGAAACCTCTGCTTTCCTATGATACTCAACATTGCTGCACCAGGAAGGTTGTCAGAAGGAATTCAGCTTTTGTGCTCCTTTTTCTTGTGACCTTAACATCTATAGTTCTGAGCTCTGCTCAACATTTCCAGGAGAACCTTCTTCTCCAGATTGTTTTGATTTTTTTTAAGCATTGACGCCACTCATAAAATTTTGGAAAAATAAGATAATTAGTGCTGCTTGTAAGTAACTTTAAGGGAAATGTCAGCTGCTCTGCATTCAGCATTCATATGCTGAAGCAGTATTCTTCAAATGCTTGAAATTTTCATCTCCAGCTTTCTGTGGATGAACAGGTCATATCCAAGCTGTGTAAGAGCTGAAGTGGCATCAGAAAATTATAGATACTAGCAACCTGCAGACTATGTTAAATATGGAAGACTAAAATTAGCACTGAAAGAAATAAGGAAGGTGAAGTGAGATTTTTGGTAAGAGCTTTGTGCTAGTGGAGGATGCCTTCTACCACTAATTTTGTAACGACAGGACAAAGGGTGATGGTTTAAAGTTAAACATGGGAAGTTCAGGTTAGAGATAAGGAAGAAGTTCTTTACTGTGAGGGTGGTGAGGCACTGGAAGAGGTTGCCCAAAGAGATGGTGAATGCTCCATCCCTGGCAGTGTTCAGCACAAGGCTCAGGACAGAGCCTTAGGTGACATAGTCTAGTGTGAGATATCCTGCCCATGGCAGGGAGTTGGAACTAGATAATCTTAAGGTCCTTTCCAACTCAAACCGTTCTGTGATTCTGTGATTTTGGGAAGAGTTTATTTACTGGAAATTGTGGTAATAGCTCTGGTCTCAGTTACTGTCTGCCATGAATAAATGGTAAACACTTGTGCGCCTCCCCTGTGTGAGCACTGGGTGAGAAGCACCTCTGAACCCTTTTCCTTCCCAAACTGGTTGACCAGTCTTTGAGAGGAAAGGTGCAGGTGAAGGAAGCAAGCCAGAGAATGGCAGCCATCCATATGGTGTGGAGTCACTGCCAGCACCTCCACCACACCATAAGCAACTCCTCTGGGACCCTGGCCTGGGAGAGCAGATGACTGATGGACCATCAGCTTCCACTGCAGAATTCAGAAATACTGTCTCGTCCTTCTCAAATGTTGCAGTTAGCACCGTGCTCCTCCTTGAATCCTTGAAAATTATAAAAGCCATTAAAAATTATGTTCCCAACATGAAGATAAAGAGAAAAATAACAGTTGTTTATTGCTAAGCAAGGTGCCAGATTAATAATACTGATATATTTTTCTCAGTGAATCCTGATTTCGTTTAAATCATTTGTGAGCTCAAAGGAGGAAAAGATCTCTGTCTGTATAATGAGTTTTTTAACTAACACAGTCCATTCCAAGCAAGCTACCTTTCCTCCACCCCCTGCGTGCTCCCCCTGGGAGAAGCACCAGCTTGTTCTTATGAAGAAGCATTTCTCTTGATCTCTGTAGTGCCTCTCATCCTAATTGCAGCTATCTGGTTTCAACTGTCTGATTGTCTTACCAATTAGAAATCAGCCCCGCGGTTTTATTCCTATCCTCCTTGCTCCCCGGCAGGAGCTGGATGTTTGCAATCACCATGGCTTGAGCCTTGTTCCCTGTCTCCTGAGCTGGCAAGCTGGTTCAGAGGGTCTGATGAAGGCAGAAGTTATTCTTTGTTCAAGGTTCCTATCAGCAAACCCAGGACACAACCAGCAGACACCTGTCTGCCAGTGCTACAGCTGACAGGCTATGGCATAATAGCTGCTTAGTGTTACAGTGCTCTCTGGCTTTCTAATTAAAAAAAAAAAAAATAAAAGAAGGGAAGCTTTCTGCATACTAAACACCCTTCATTTCTCAGTATGAATGCCAGCACGTTCCTAGCTGTTCTTTGGGGATGGGAAGCAGAAGTGTCACCCATAGGCTTCACCCAACAGAGTTGCTGGTACCCACACCGAGAGACTTCCCTAAGCAAGAGCATCAGGCTGCACCCTCAGAGGGGGCAGAGCCCTGGTGTAAATCCAAAGGGAATGGTGCCAGAATGAAACTGGACAGAGAGTAAGCTAACATAAAGATCAAAGCTCTCATAAGCAGTGTGTCGCCTTGGTTCTTGTACTTTCTTCTACTCTCCGTTCATTCTGTATATTTGCTTCTGATTTACAGTGGTGCAAATGAAAGGAACCCTGGGCACTCTTATGTTAATGGAAATGCCACTGGTAATGGTTAACAGAATTGGGTATGAGTGATAGAGATCCACACCATCTTCAGGAGCTGAAAAAATCTTGAATGTTCTAGCTCCATGGGCTGGTGGGACAGAGCACACTTCTCTGAGGCTTAGGTTTATACACCCATTTTAGTCCAGAGCTGCTTTTTCTTTTCTTCCCATATTTCCCCATGGAGTTTCACTTACCAAGCAAGTTGTCTTATTGCAAGTCTGGGTGGACTATTAAAAAACACAAACCACAAAACAACCACAAAACCAGAGCAATTTATTTGAAACATACACACAAGTGCAAGATTCACATGTAACTCCAACTGCCAAGAAAAATTAAAACCCGGCATTTAAAATTGGCCCTTTCCATTGATGAGAGCATGGTGCTTAGTATTCAGGATGCCACATCTGAATACATTGAGTAAATTATATATGCCAAACTATTCACGCATCGCCTGACTACAAGATTTACTCACACAATCAGCCACAGAAACGACGTAATAAGAAACCTTCAGCATGTTTCCAGAATACAGATATCCTAGCTAGGGAGCAAGCCTGACAAGAGGGTTTGCGCTCCAGGAGAGGAGGGATGCACTTCTCCTCTAGGTACTTGATGAGACCCCAAAATCTGGAGCCCAAGACAGCTCTGGTGCATCCTGCCTGTATGACTTAGGCAACCCAGCTCTCTGCATTCCAAAATACCACTTTTTCTGTTCTCCCATCCTTTTTTTCCTGCTCCAGATGATAAACTTGGATCTGTCAGGGAGGTCTGAGTGTTTTTATCATTTCCCACAGGGCTGGTACAGGTAAGCTGGGCAGATTGGATGTCTGTAAAACACCCCATTGGTGCACTTCACATTCACCATTATGCAAATAAAATACTCCATGAAGTAGCTACTGAAGGAAGGTATTAAAGAGCAGTGTTTTCAAGTAGCTTCCATACACACAAAATCAACCAAACAAACAGAAAGACAGCAAAAACCTCCCTGAAAGTTTCAGTTGCATTTATGGTTGGAGCTTGTACTCTGATTTGAAGTGTTTTTCAAACTTGCATGCTTGCAAGAGCACCTGCAGATTTGCTGTCTTGGGTAAGTATCAGACACAAGTGAGCCCAAACAGAAACTGAGGCTTGCTTTGAAGTGGCAAACTGAAAAATTTAAACTGAAGTCAAACTGAATGAGGAACTGAATCACTTTCTGCTGTGTTTTGTGGTGATGATGACCTAAGCCAGCCTCTACATGCACATTGCCTACAGAGATGTGATGTGGGAGGCATAGGTTTATCAGAAACTCCGCAGGGATGGCAGCTCTCTTTTCATACCAACCCCTGTTCCACATACTCTGACAAGTAACATTTTCCCTTCTGTACCACTGCATCTTCGTGTGGCTTTGGAGAAGGCTCAAAACATGGACATGAAGATAAACCAAGTGGGACTGAAGCAGCCTGGCCACATCCCTGCCTGCATCCACCATTTGAGCTTATTGCCTTCTGGCACCCACCCAGTCAGCACCAGGGAGCCTGAGAAGAGCCCACCATTAGTGGGCAGACAGGAGATGGATGCTGACAAGATCAAAAGGGCAAGCAGTCAGGGTGTTCCACTGTGCTATGGTTCACAGGGAAGGTCCAGGCAGAGGCAGCTTTTCAGGACGAAGGGTTTGTGAAGCAGCACAAGTTTGCAGTAAGAAGTGGCACTTTTGAGAGGACTCAAAAGGAAAGTGATAGGTTGTGTGTCCTTTGTGTGGTGTGGCCAGCAGCACCCAGGAAGCACCTCCTCACCCATATGAGAAACATGCTAAGGATGGTGGGAAAGAACTGTTGAAGGTGGCCTGGAGATGGGGATTAAGATCCTTGGGGAGAGCAGAGCTGGGTTTCTATCACAGGTGACAGCAAGTCTGCATCTTGTTTTACCCTCAGGCAAGTGAAGCTACAGAGCATTCAGTCTGATCTCAGATAACAGGGAGGAAGAACAAGAATCTTATTTCTATACCTATACTTGGCATAGGCTAATACCACACTTTCTGCATTTATTGAAGCATGATTTTGGTGAAATTTGCTGCCCTGCAGGGAAGTAAAGACTAAAGCTCAGATCATCAATCCTCAATACTGAGTAGATGCAGCTTGTTAGTTTGCATTTTACCATGTAATTATTGCTGCTGTGAAACATCTTCAGAAACGCTGGGCTTCAATTCTTCTGCATATCCAACCCAGAAAGTCTATGAGAGGGTGTCTAGAAGAGGCCACCAGTGTGACACTGGGAGCAACGCTCTCTGGTTTTCAGGGCAGAAGCTCACCCAGAGGCATTTCCTTTAGAAGCCTCCCTCATGTCTGTGTCTAGGAGGGTGAAGACACACTGTCAGCAGCTCTGAACACCACCAGCAGATTGGGGTAATTAATTTGACTTTAAATATAATGTGTTAGAGGATTTCGTAAGTAATTTACGATCCTAAATCTGACCCAGATGAAGGCCTTGTTGATCCCTTTGGGATCCTCAGCCACCACCTCCCTTTTCTGTGTCCATGACTGTAGGACCTGGGTTTGACTCTGCTGATCTTTTTCTACAGACCCATTTGCTCATGAATTTATCACACCCACCCTGGGAACTCTCATGAAACATATGACACTTAACATAGTGTATGCGGGCTAGCCTTCCCCCCTTCATAATCTTAATTGCTGCATTTAAAGCAGTAATTCAGTTTAGAGTTAAAATGCTTTGTGCACATATTTATTAAAATCTGTGTCTTGAAAGACAGTGACAGGTTCAATCCAGAGGATGGATCCCCCCATGAACAGACACATCCCAGGCAGCTGTCTGCTGATGGAAGTGTGAAGATGTGTTCGCACTTGTTGGAAAGTGAGAGCCACATGGCTGGGTGGGTGAAGAGCCCTTGTGCCATTAATTGGTCACCAGTCAAGATTGTCTTTAGTCACAAAGGTCTTTGTTAAATTACCTCAGGGCTCTGCAGGAGATCTGTGACCATGTTCTAAAAAATTGGCCTCTGCTCAGTACCCAGACAGAAACCCTGAAGAGACCTATGCTGGCGCAGGAACACAGGACCAGTGCAGAAGTAGTCACTGGTGGGTACAGCAGAGGTAAGGTGGCTGGCCAGAGTTGCAGACAGTTTGGGAAAGAGATAGGACATGTGATAAGGGTGCAGAGGGTTGCAGGGATGGGTGCCAAGCCTGGCACAACCATCAGTTCAGGCCACTCAGACCATGAGAACCCCACCGTGTGCTGGGCTGCATCCCCAGAGCGTGAGCAGCAGGTCGAGGGAGGGGATGCTCCCCCTCTGCTGTGCTCTGGGGAGACCCCCCCTGCAGTCCTGATCCAGCTCTGGGGCAACAACACAAGAGGGACGTGGAGCTGTTGGAGTGAGTCCAGAGGAGGCCACGGAGATGCTGTGAGGACTGGAGCAGCTCTGCTCTGGAGACAGGCTGAGAGAGCTGGACTGGTTCAGCCTGGAGAAGAGAAGGCTCCTTCAGGGGAGACCTTAGAGCAGCTCCCAGTGCCTAAAGGGGCTGCAAGAAACCTGGAGGGGGGCTTTGAACAAGGGCCTGTATGGACAGGACAAGGGGGAATAGCTTTAACCTGACAGAGGGGAGACTAGGATGAGACATTAGGAAGAAGTTCTTCCCTGTGAGGGTGGTGAGGCCCTGGCACAGGTTGCCCAGAGAAGCTGTGCCATCCCTAAAAACCAGTCCAAGATTCTATGATTCGGTAACAAGTCAAGTCATTAGCAGCCTGAAAGTTGGTTGTGCTACCAACAAGTAAACTTGAAAAAGCTGTGACATGAAAACAATGTGGATTTGATCAGCTCTTGTGAACCACACAGAGGCTGTGGGAGACCATCATGCTGGAGGGAGAAATTACCCTCCTGCCATTTATTCAGGGCATTCTCAGTTTCTTTTAGAAGCTGTGTTAGCAGCATACTGTCTGTAAGCGCAGACTAGCTGATGACTGTGATGAACAGGCGTCACCCTGCACTCATCCCTTCATTCGGCACTTCTGCTACTACAGAGCATGTATACAAAACTGCACTTAGTTAATAGGAAATGTAATAAAAAGAGGGTGAAAATTATCTCTTTTGAAGAGATCTATCTGCTTGCCCTGCTTTGTGAAATGAAAACATCAAAGAAAGAAATCTTCTGCTGAATGACTCAGGGCGATCTGTCAGCATGTCTGTCTATCTCTGCCAGCTGCGCTCACAC
The DNA here is from genome assembly GCF_000696875.1 of Nestor notabilis. NCBI lineage: Eukaryota > Metazoa > Chordata > Aves > Psittaciformes > Psittacidae > Nestor > Nestor notabilis. Next base: position 35,070 of record NW_009922369.1, on the reverse strand, counting down.
CAGCCCTCTCAAAAGGCTACCTGCTGCTGTGTGATGTTCTGGCAAGCTTACTGGTCACCATCGTGATATAATCTCCTTCCACAGCAATTTAATTAGCACAGTGAAAGAACTGACCTTTCTTAAGATTTTCTTTTTTCACTATGCTAAAAATACCCCGTCAGTTGTATCCTTGATGCACACAGCACCCTAATACCCTATTGTAAGGAAATATGCATTTACAAGGATAATTTTATAGAGAATGAGGGAAAAAAAATGGTTTTAAAATAGGCTGCATCATTTGGAATGAAAAATTATTGCCAAACTCCTAGATAAATAAAGGAGCATAGATAACAGTACACCATGCCTCTTACAGAGGATTCTGTAGTAGTAGGTATTGCTAGTAATGGAAATGACAAGATATTTTATAAAAGAACTATATCTTTTTGTCCATCATTCATCGAAAAAGAGGCTGAGAAAATTGCACTGGTTTGCCAAAGCCCATCCCCGAAGCTGTCCATCTTGCAGATTCCGCTTAGCAGGGCACACCTGAAATCTGCTTCTTCATCATTTATTAATATCATCTTTGCCTGGACTGCAAAGGCTGATGCTGTACAGCCTGCTCAGCATCTTTGCAGAAGTGCTATAACACAGAGTACAGCACTCGACAGCTTCTCACTAAACAAACTGCACTCCCCATTCCTCCTGCTCACCCATTCCCACAGGAAAATAAAACCATGGGGTCTTTGGAGACCCCATGATGCTGCTGAATGATGGTAGGGGCCAAAGGTGGCCCACCCCAGCAGCTGGAAAGGAGTAATTCTCCTGTCTTTGCCTCTCCTCCCATTCCATGCTTGATCACAGGGAGAAGTCCAGCTCACAAGAAGAAAGAAATGAAGCTTTGTCAGTTGGTGCACATGATTCTTTGGGGGACGATGACCTTTCCTAAAATAATTTAAAAAATGAGAGTCAAGCAACTGTTTCAAAGCAATATGCAGCTCAGGCATGGGCTACCAACGTGTGACTTGTTGGTAATCATTAACTGCCTCACGACCAGCAACATTTTCTTGCTGGAAAGCTTCATCTTCAAGACTTACAAGGTAAGTGAAATATTCTGTACTTCCACATGCAGTAAAAACATACTATCCTCTTCAGTTCATAAAATCACAGGCTGGTTTTGGTTGAAAGGGACCTTAAAGCACATCCTTAAAACTAGTTCCAACCCCCTGTCATTGGCAGGAACACCTTCTAGTACACAAGTTTGCTCCAAGCCCTGTCCAACCTGACCTTGAACACTGCCAGGAGAGGGGCTGCCACAGCCTCTCTGGGCAGCTGCCTCTTTCTACTTGTGAAAGAAAGAAGCAGCTGGGCACTCTGGCTGGGCCAGGACTCGCTCCTGCCTGCAGACCAGGTAGTGGGAAGGCAATTCTGAGCTCAGAGAGCTCAAATCTTCGTCCCTAAGTAAAAGCCTCTCTGGTAAATTAAATACACTTACAGATGGGCAATTTTCTGTATTTTCTATAGGGTCCTCAAAGGACATGAGAACCCAGCTCAGAGCCCCAACCTTGAAAACTCTCTCCAGGTCAATTCCTACACTGGCACGGTGCTCTACTGAAACATACCCAGAGGTTTTTGTTTCCAGTGCCTTCGTATTACCTGTCACCCTGATTTTACTTTCTCTTGTTTCTGTGCAGCTGTGTACTGCTAGGACTCACCTCCCAAATGTTGTCCACCATACATCTGTAATGGACGATGCTATATACCACTGTGAAAATATATGGTTTTGTGTGTGTGTGCATGCACAGATATGCATGTACACCCATAGGAAGTGTGGTTTGTTTTTTTAGTTACGTTTTGTTTCTTTGTTTGTTTGTGGTTTGTTTTTTGTTTGTTTGTTTTTGTAAGGATTTGTGTATAAAAAAGGGTTAAATTAAAAAAAAAAAAAAAAGAAGAATAAAAAATGTTTTTCCTTGCTTGCACTATGGCTTGAACTGGTCAATATAATAAGATTAGGTAGTGCTACTTTTAAGACACAACACACTGTTTCAAAAAGTTAGGACGCCAGAGGAACAGGGCTTGGTCTGCTTTATGGTTGAAATAAGCCCCTCTTTTCTCCTCCACCCTGCTTTTGCGTTCTCTTAAATACCATGGTTCTCTCCAAGCAATCTGGGTTAAAAAGAAAATTGAGCTTAAGCACAGACTTGATCCCACAGCCAAAATACAATATACACCGCTTTGATCCTCCTGTGGGTTGTGCCATGCAGTGTCTCTGTGACTGTGAGCTGGTGTGTTGACACCCTGGGTCTCTAGTTGACAAGAACAGTATGAGATATGCACTGAACACCATCTATAAATCCTGTGAGCACTCAGCTATGAAAGCAAGAAGAGACAAAAAAGTGCCCAGTTAGACAATGTGCATTGGAAAAGTGGCAAAATGCCAAACATAAAGGGACTAAATGGTGGGGGAAAAAAAGCAGATCCAAGCTTTCAAGGGGTAATTATAACTTTTGGTAAGTGAAAAAGAAAATATTGAATGTCAAAAGTCTGTGTCACGCTCATGTAAGTTATAGCAGTGACTCATAACAGCTTCAGCTCGGCATCACAAAACTGGCGTTGAGCACAACAGCCTTCTCCTCTGCCTGCAGCTTTTTATATGCCTTCTCTCCCCCCTCACCCCCATCATGACTTGGGGCATAAATCAGCAGTATCTTTATATATTACTTTCTTGCTTTGGATCTTGTACAGCTTTGGCAACCTGAGTGTGTGTGAGACAGAGACAGACAGGGTCTCTTCAGGGAGGGACAGTGAAAGCAATTTCCATCCCTTGGACAGCAGCGAAGCCACAGGCACCTGAGCAGTCAGGGAGATGTCACTGGGCTGCTTTGGGAATGCTTCCCCTTGCTGGCTTCAAGCAACACAAGACACTGGTCAAACCCTGCCTCCTTCTCAGGATTTGCACTTTCCTGAGACAAACAGGAGATTTAAAATCAGATGCAAAGTTCCTGCCTGCCTGGTCCTGGTTTTAGCAATTATCCCTTGCAGTGGCACAGCCTCTTGAGTACTTACACTGATCTGCCCACAGAGTTGCCACCCTTTTAGCTGATAAAACAGCCCAGGCAATTATGCTATTATTGCTGGTCTACTTCCCAAAGTATTACAAGAAAAGGAAACGTTTATATTTTCAAAGCATCCAAAATGGATAGCATTCTTTTGGTTTTTTGTGGCCATCTCATCAAGGTTACATTTAGGCTGTATGTATCAAGGTTATACAACAGTATACAGTGAATCTTGGTGAATCTTGGTGAAATTTCAACATCAATAACAGAATGCAATCCTTAATAAGGATTTTAGCAGATATAAAATAAATGAAGGATTAATTTGACATGAAGTGTATGCGCTTCTCTTTATGCACCATCTCAGTTGTTATGGTAGCGAGAAGACACACTAGCTGCAAGTGTCAGTGGCAGGGTCATAAAATATTATTAGTTACATGCATAAACCATAGCATCATGTTTTTTGATGTGTTTTGGAGGGGATATGGAAGAGACTATTTCTGAAGGTACTTCCTTTCTTCCTGGTTGGCTGATGCCTCCTTAGTGGCATCTATAAAGAAATGTGGGTCTATAAAGAATTGTGAAAGGGCCTATGAGCAAGCCTAGCTTAACAGGAACACCTCACACCAAGAGTAAGAGGCTTCTTCCATGAAGCACCATGAAGCATTCGCAGGTGGGAGGTGCCATGAAGGGGCCCCGCAACAGCGTTACCAGAAGTGCCCAGCAAAGCTCTCAGGGCTGCCAGGGTACGCCTAGGGTTTCATCAGTGGCGATGAGGGACCCAGCAGCAGAGCAACCTGATGCTGGACACCAGCAGGCAGGGAGACCCTTCACTCAGGCAAGGAGATGCCTGATCTGTCCACATAAAGCCAGGAGTATCCCCGTGTTCAAGTTTTGCATTGCATCAAGCAGCACACTTCAGAATCCCAGGAGACAGGCCAACTCTTTGGCACCTACCACAGCCAGCTCCTAGTGCAGGACTAAAGATGGCAGGACCAACAAGAAGTGGAAGCAACAGGGTATTTTACATGAAACTGTGGAGGCTTATTTGGTATGCAGTTCCATACAATGTAGATACTTCCAATTTAAAATTAAAATGGGAACTGTTCCTGAATTTACCCTTCAGTGCTTTCCTTGAGGATTGATAGTATCCTGCACGTTTGAAAGACCTGTAAAAGCAATTCATAATAATAACTGTCACCCAACAGCCATGACTTCCAGGGTAATGCTGCAACTCAAAATGTAGCCTATCTGAAAACACAAATACATGGTTACTCCAGCAAGGTACAACTGGGCATAGTTTAATTTATTTTCTGGGCTGCGGCTCAAACTTTTGCTTGAAGGCAGAATTTGATAGGAGAGTATGTGAAGTAGAGAAAATCTTTATATGTAGGAAAAGTAAGTGTCATGTAATGGGGTAAGTCAAGGAGACTAACATAATGATGATCAGTCGCTTTTCAGCTGTCATTTGCATTGCCATTTTTTCAATAAAATCTTAATTGTGTTGCAGAGTGAAAACATTCATGAACTATGGAAGAAGATGGTTAAAATAATCTTAAAGCAATTTTTGAGAATGTTGAATGAACAATTCACAAGACAGAGCATAGAGCGGGAAGAGCTTGCTATCCCTGCAGCGGTAGCCGTTATCCTACAGCACTCCTTGATCTGCTGCCATTTGCAGACCCATATTTTTAAGCAAAGAAAAACAAGAGTACTTGCTTACTTTGACATGAATAGTTGAGTGCAGCATTTCCCAAGCAGTTTCACAGCTCAGCCATCTCTGTATCTGGCTCAAGTGAATGTGGGTTGTAACCTTCTCATCTGTTGCATGAGGATGGCATTGCATGGCATTGCATGGCATGGCAGCCCCCATGCAAGCTTTGGTGACCTCTTAGAGGGAGCACTGCAATGCCATATCCAAAAGGATATAAAGTCCTATGTCCCAAAACAGGAACCCTGAAACAGTACAGGCAACCATGAGTAAATCAGATGTGTCCATCTTTGCGGAACTGATGCTGCAGCTTGATGTCAGCTGTGGTTCAGATCCTTCCTTTGCCCCTGTGTGAACATACAAACATGGAGAGCTAAGGAAAGAACAGGTAAAGCCAGGCTATTTACACCCATAAGCACAAGCCAGTCTCTGGGTGAGCTGGCTGCCTCTCAGCTGGGAAGCAGTTTGTGGATAACCAGATCTCAAAGGACCTGTAAGTGTTAAGCATCATTTCAGGTAAATGTCTTTTTACTAAGTTTCTCCTTCCTCCATAGCTGTTAGTGTACCCAGTCTCATTTAACTGGCTAAGCTCAAAAGGAAAAGCTAATGCTTAGTATTATTTTAAAACCTTCCTGCAATTAACCAAATATGACAAATTTACTATAGGCCACCAAATCAAAGAAAACAAATTGCAGAAAAATGTGGAGATAAACTGAAGTCAATGAAATTGTATCAGAAGAAGACAGGAATGGGCTGTAACTTGCACAAAATGTTTAATGAGCAATCAATTATTTTAATGTGTGATCACATTCTATGTCTTATTTCCATCCATGATATCATGGTTAAAGCTCTTGAAACCTCAAATAAATTAGTTCTACTCTCTTTTACCATTATTTTACTGCTGAAGTGTTTTACGCTAGTTTAGATTTTACAAGTTGTGCTTGATTTCCCACAAATACCCTAGCTGGTGGTACAAGAATTACTTTTTTCTATCCCACAATATTTTTTAAATTAAATGTATTTCTGTTTCCTAAATGGACATGAGCACACTGTCTGTGGGTTACACTTGTGAAACCAGGTGCCTAGAAGGTAGGCAGCCTAGCACTTGAGCATCAAAGGGACAGTCAGCTGTTAACTGTAAAGACAGCTCAAACCAATGGTGCTCTGGCCTATATGCATTTATCTAATGAAAATGGGACACCAAAAAGAAGTCACATGTCTTCTCAATCTTTTTTTTAATGTCAGAAGAGAGGGGTTCAGTTGCTGCTGTGGAGAAAAAAAGTTTTAAAAATCACAAAGCGTTGTGTGTAAAGTGTTGCAATGCAGAAAATGCTGCATTTTGCTGCACAGCTGTAGCAGGAAGGTGCCAGATGCTTAGTGCACAGTGTGGCGGCACTGCTAGCCACATGCTTGAGCCAGGATGTGACCCACAAGCTCTCATGGGATCCATCCTCAGATGATTTAATGAGCACCAATAACCCTCTCCCTCTGCAACACCAGAGTTGCCTAGTCACTCATCTCTGAATGAGAAACAGTGAGTCATTTTCTGACTCTTCCCTGGTGCTTTTGTTTGCAGAGTAATTTGAATTAAATATTTATGAAGAGCTCTGCATAGTTACAAAGTTATTGTAAAGTTCAAATGTGTTGGAAAAAGTGTACAGTATGGTGAGGGCACTCTGATGCTGTGGTTGTGTAGTGTCAGGTAATCCTATTGAAAGTGGAACAAATTGTTTTAATTCCCCATATCCTAGAGGATAGTTGGTAATTCAATTAGATCATCATTGCATTACCTAGCTGCCTAAAAATGCAAAGAAAAAGATGTATGTTTTGTCTCATGATGTGTAATAAAGAATCCTTTTCTCATAAGCCAAAGTTGTGTTTGTTTTCTTGCTTTCAAAGCAAGGCTGGTGATGCAGATCTCATGCCCTGGACTGTATGCATGCATAGCGTGGTGACAGGGTTCCAAATAAGACGACAAATAACTGCTGGCAACCTTCAGACTTCAAAAGTGGACTTCTGCTTTATTTCCTTTATAGCCCTCCTCTGTCTCTGGATTACAGTCATTATTTGCTAAAGACGTCTTAGAGTACAAAGGGGTTTTGCACCTGTTGGAAACTACACCCTTCTTTGCCATTTTACATTATTGCTAGAATTATAATTTGCTATATTGTGGATTTCTGGACTCTTTGGAGAAATGCTTCAACTGTCTGATATATAGCAGCAGCTCTCTCTACCATCATGGCTACCAGATGAACCCTGTACTTGCCTTTTAGGATTATTTACGAGGAATAGCCTTTTTTTCTAGTAACTTTTTTATTATTTTAATACAAACTACTGAGACTTGTACTTCTTATGAGGTGTGAGAGCATTAAAGACATTCTAAGAGTGCAATTAAGTTTGTTTTCAACTATTTCAAAGCTGTTCTTCCCTCCCAGGAAAAAGAAACAAAAAAAGCCCTGAGGTAATTCTATTTCTTCTATTGTACGCTCTGGAGAAAAACGAAGAGTAAAAGTCAAGCTAGGCTTTAACAAGGAGCATTTTTGCTATATGCGTATTTCAAATTAATATCATGTTTTAGAGCAGTATTCATTTTTCTCTGCAGGATAATTTCACCTTAATACAAGATTTTATTAGAATAAATCTAAATCTCTTCATTTTCTTAATGGACACAAATTCAGTAACACTTAACAAGCATAAAGTTTTTTGATGAGCAGGAAATTAAATGAGTGAATTGATCTCATTACGTACACCCAATAGCTGACACAGAATCAACTCTCTTGCACTAATCACTTCTATCAAAGTATATAACAGAATCAGACACTTTTCCAAAGCGGAATACAATGAGTGCAGATCACACATCACATGACTTAGGAGGTGCATGTAAATAATTACATTTCCTTTAACTGCCCTCAAACTATGAGACTGTATCTCCCAGACACACGAACAGAGGCAGGAGAGGTCACAATCAATGTGATAAGCTGTTTTGTTACTGTGACTGTTTCTTGGGATCCTTGTGGGACCATCTAAAAGTGTCTGCTATGTGGCCCACCAGAAAGGCTGGCTGCCCTCCCTGTCCAACCAGGAACCATTTCTATATGAAATTGATTTTATCTTATTAAAGGCTGGGTTTGCCCTTGATAAGAAGGTATTAGTTTCTCTTCTCCCATGATCTGAATGTAAGGATATCAGAAGTATGGCTGTGGCTCTTTTCCAGCCACCAACTTTCGTTGCTGTTGTCATGTCTTATATCTTGTGCTTTTCAACTGACAAGAGGGCAAATACTCTGTTTCAGCCTTTATTAACCAGATTATTCATGGTTGCCATGCCTCAGGCATGGGGCTCAGCTGAAGAGCCTTATCTTGCAGTTGGCCATGCATGCCTACTTGGTATTTGTGTAGAGTGAAGATGGGGGGAATGGGAGCAGGAAAAGTTGACTGCCAGTCCTAATAAAAAAGGTATAATGAAAGACTCCAGAATCCCCACACTGACATATGTGTTTATTTTCATTAATACTAATAGAAGGAAAGGAAGGCATACGGTTACCTTCATTAATATTAATGGCAGAAAGGGCTAGGTGGATATCCTTGCTTCCCTATAAATATTAAATAGAGCAGGTTTTTTAACTCCCATGAAGACCCCGTGTAAAATGCAGACACCAATATACAGAAGGACACCAATACCATGCTCAAACTAACATAAAGGATAGTAACATTTTATCTTGCTAATCATGTCTACTGCTTCCCCAGTATTACATCAATAAAATTCCCATTTGCCTGATGTAGAACATTCATTTCCTCATGGGTTATTGCCAATTATGGGAAAGAACTGATCAATAAAGTAAAATGATGGGATTCATGAATGTTAAAAAGTCATGCATAATTTACAGACCATGTTTAATTCTAGCATGCTGGAAATGAGGCTGTTATAAAGCAGCATAACCACCATGCACTGTAGATATTAGGAAAAAACAAGTCAAATTACTGTGTTTAGTTAAGCTATAGAAAGTATTGTCCTGATATTTTTAAAGCAATCAGGAGACACCGACATGGACAAAGATTTATGGCTGTGATTATCTTTTTGCTTGCTGACGTAAATTAGCCTTCTGGGAAACCTAAGTTATTTCTCAATATGCTCTTAATGGTCTGAGTCAGAACTGCAGATGATCTCTCTCCTACAAGGGATTTATAGTAAAAAGAGAGGTGAAAGCTTCCGTTGAAAAGGACTATAGAAGTAGGGACAGAAATATTTCGTGGGTGTGAGCTCATCTTCCAGTGTGTCACGAGTGCTACTGCTCAGCAAACACGGCTGTAGCCATGAAAATGAAGTGTTTACTCTTCCAGCTGAATCAGGATGATGATTATTCCAATCATTGACAACATCTCTGCAAAGAAGGAATTATGCCTCAGATGGGCAGTTCAGAGTTTTCAAGGTAATGAAAGTTGATTTTGTCTGAGATCACCCCTGTATTACCAACCCCATGTCAATGGGGTTGAATGACGGATGTACTCCCAAATCTTTTGTTCTGATCAATACCCCTATCATACCACCTCCAGGGCTACTATTGGCCCCGGGTCTCGCCTTGCATTGCAGATCTGCCCAGGTCTGCCCAGCATTGCAGATGATGATTAGTGCAGAGTACCAACTTCAGCAGCCATGAAAAAGCAGAAAAGGAGGGAGCCATAAAGCCTGGGCAGTCCCATGCTCTGCACAAGACCAAGAGGTTTCCCAAGTGCTTCTTCATGCTGTAACTATTCTGTGTATAATTACGATAAGTACAGCTGCAGCTGTGACTGCACAAATGGGTTCTTAAGGCCATGTGTAAATGCATGTGAATAAAGAGGAAAGCCCCAGGAAAGCATTTAGATATGCTCATTTTTTTGCCAGTGGGACATCTGCTCTCATGACAAACTTCCTGGATAACTTGCATAGTATACAGCTTTAGTGTAAAAAGGAATAGCAAAAGTGCTAATCAGATGCTGAAGCAGGATGATACCTGAGAACACATGTGTTTTCTTTACGACCACAGATTTTGCTATTACTTGCCTGCTCAGGAGTAATTCTTCTTTATATAAATGGTATCAGGGTACTTTCGCAAAGTTCTTCTTTTCTGTTTAAGGTCATAGATGGGCTAGAAAAGACAAATTAACTTCAGATTTTCATGTTTTGGCTTAAAACCAGACAATCTGGCAGCCAAAGTCCTCACTCATTAGTGCAAGGGGACTGACCTCGGCTTTGGTGCAAGACATCCCCAAAGGTAATCAGTGCCCAGCACCTTCTTTTGTCTTCAAGGGTGGCTCTCACAAATCCTGGTGAAGCTGTGCTGCCTGCACACTAAGCACCCTGTGCACTGCTTTTGTAGTGAACAGCCAGTATGCACACCATGAAGGTTCACACTGATAAAGGTGCTCCTGAATAACAAGTAATTATCTGTGTTTCTAAATATTGGGCTCTCCGATGAGCTCTCTGATACTCATATCTTTTCTCCGATCTTCTGCTTGTTCCCTGTCTAGCAGAGCCTACACTGCCAGCAGAGGCATGAGGGCTCTTGGGTTGCCCACAGACACTGTACTTGGAGCAGTGCCCAAGGGTAGAACCATGCATGTGCTCAGATTGAATTAACCAGTTCTCCTTCATGCAATAACTTCATGAGATCTCTTCTGCAGCGTAACATGTTATTGAATCTACGTGCAGTTATTTTCCTGTGAAGAAACCCTGTTTGGATGAGAAATACATTTGCTTGGACTCTAAATATGCTTTTATGCATATTTACCAAGTTTTCATCTGGTCCAAGCAGAAAGTACTATGTGTTTTAAAAGCCTGCTCTGCGAGGAATGGTGATAAATTCAGCTTTCTATAATTTTTCTCTTGATGAATTATTTATTTCCACTTATTTCTCAAGGAAAAAGAAATATGGAGATTTGCTCTCCTCACCACCTACAGAGTGTCTTCAGTCAGAGCTCCTCCTCCTCTCTTCTTCTGCTAATCCTGCTGCATAACAAAGCCACAGAGCCATCCACCACCTGCCAGATGTTTTCCAGAAGTGTCCACCTGCCCTGCAAGAGGGTAATAGTGATTATACCTCTTCCAGATTACCCCAGCCTTTGTGCAATAAGCACAGTGCATCCTGTTACGGAGCTGGGTCCAGCCATGGTGCTGCCTGGGGCTAGGGCAGAAAATCAGCTCCAAAAATACAGATATAAATTCTTAAAATAGAATTAAACACCCCTCCCCCAACATCTTATTGGTCATACTAATTGCTTCTATTCTGGAATAATTTCTTCCCTTTCCTGTCTCATTTGTCCTTATCTGATATAAATTATGCCTCCTCCTAATCCCCATAAAGCATGTGACAAAGCTTTCCAGACTTTGATGGACTTGAAAATGGAGCAATTTTAAACACAAGAGTGCTAATTAACCCATTATTTCAATGAGGCAGGAATCCTTTCACTGCAGTTGGGAGCACAGTGATGCTCCTGGGTGCAGCCTGCGGCCGGATTTGCAGGATGAATGGAGGGGTCAGGGCAGTGGTGGGCAGCTGGCGTACAGCTCCTGAGAGGGTCTGGGGAAGAAAGGTGGCTCCGACAGCTTGTCTGTGCTGCACAAACCAGGGAAATCCGTGACTCTAAAACAATTTGCTCCCTTCTGGCCAGGTTCTCCAAAATGCTGCAACGCTATCTTCAGAGACAGAGCGTACAGAGAATAAACCTCCTCATGTTGAAGAGGAACTTTCCCAATCTAATTTTCTACAGACATTTTTATATAATACTAAAAGCTGTCTTTCAGTACCATGCCTCAGAGGCAATGTTGAGAAAACATCAGCAGAAATGCAGCAGTGATTCCTGTTGGGTCCTCCTGGTCCCCCTGAAGGAAATGATACGTGCATTATGGGTTTTACAGAGCAAGTTTTACTCAGGGTTTACAACCCAGCCGTAAGCACTGAGCATCCTTTTCATGACACAAGTGCAATTTGGCTGTACTCTGTAAGATTGTGTAGCTCTGTATGAACTGCGTCTGGAAAGTGTAGAAAAGGACGTGGATGTTTTTGAGATGTTTGCAGCTTGACAGAACAGAGAATTGGTCTGGAGACCCTGGTAGGCATCGGACTGCTGCTTTGAAAAGATCAGGAGAGATTTGAGGTGATATAAATCAAACAGGCACAGAAGGGATTATGAGATAGGATTACTGGGCAGAAACATTTTCTGCACAAATTGAAACAAACCAACCTTAAATGAAACTGGGGTAAAACACATATTACGAGAAGAGCAGCAGAGACAAGAGGCAGTGCTGGAAGGTATCTCAGTGGCCAGAAAGATGATGTTAAAATCCTGCCTCTTTAGCTCCAGTCAGACCAAGACTCCCTTTTTAAATCAGGCTTAGCTAGAAGAAAAACAGGGCTTGGTAAGGCATCCTCAGTATGGAGAAAGTGAGTTTCATGATATCTTTATTATTAGGGTTAGATGAAGCCATAGACAATGGGACTGCTTGGTGCTCATACTCGCACCTACATGAAAGACGGCGGGACCAAAACCCACATAATTTCACACTGGGCTTCTCCAGGTCATCCCATGGTGCATGCAATCCCCACAGAAGTTTAGTAGCTCTGCCTGCTGATATGAGGAGGACCCTCGCCATTACAGGCTGACCTCAAGTAGAGCTACCCCAAAATTACTGACCATCCCTGGTGGCTGCTGAAATTCTTCTGATCCATCTGATTTATTTTCATAAGTTTAGTGCCCAGTAAAAGAGGAGGGAAGCAAATGAAACTTCCTGTTTTAACAGAAAAGCTGCTTGCACATCATCGTGGCTGTATTCAAAGCTGCTGCAGTCTCTGTGAAAAAGCCACATCCTTTGGCTTGCACACAGCAGAGAAGTTCATCCTAAAACCTCCAGGACAGCCAGCCATTCTAATTAACAGCTCTCCCACAGTGGTTTGGGGAAAAGGCTGGGTTAGAAACCACTGTGGCAGCCTGGCAGCCTGCAGAGAGGCAGCCAGCGCTCTGCTAACAAGCCATGAATGTACCCACTGATTAAAAAAGAATGGTGAGTAGAACAGATTATTCTTGCTCCTACTTAGTGAAGTGATTGTCTTTCCAGAGATATGTCAGCAGGGAGGTAATAGATTCAATCTTCCAGGATTATCTCTTCTATAAAAAACATGACTAGTTTAAGGTGTATTTCCAGCAACAGTCTGGAGCATTTGCAAAGATCCAGGGCAGGCTAAAGAAAAAATTATACGCTTTATCATCAGCCACTCAAATCTGTAGTACATACTGTGAGATATTAAAAGTGGAGAGGAAGTTGGAAAGGAAATATAGCACAACATCAGCTGGGATTGTTCAATAAAATATTTGATGCTGAAAGAGACAAACGTACCATTAACCGTGGGGAGCCCTGAGGAAAGGACTTCAGGATAAAGTATATTCTGCGCTACTGTCGCAGTAGGCATAAAATGCAAATCACTTGCAGACTCAGTGGTGAAATTCCTTTACTCTACTGTTGTGTTGCTTCTGTAAGACGCAAATGACCAATGAAGCTTCACAATAAAACCAGCAATGGCTAATAACGTAAACCTGATGTAGAATGAAGGCACAGTGGTTATGTATACAGTCCATATGAATGTCATATTATTCAGGAAAGCCTCTGTTTCTCAAGGGAAGGCATGATGAGAACTGATACCAGATTCCTCATCCTGATCTGAGCAAAACCTCTCAAAAATTAAGTTTATGCAAGGGAAGGAGTTCCAATATATTGCTGTCCTTTTTTCTGTTAGAAAGACCTCACATTTCTGCAAATGATAGAAATCAGGAAACATCATTCAGCTGCAGCTCCAGGACAGAGATCAGTCTCGTGGTGCTCTGAGAGATGAAGCTCTACTTCATCATCATGCAGCTGCAGTAGCTCAGGGGCTTTTTCTCAGCAAGGATGCTGGAAAGTAGCATGGCCTCTTTTGTGGGGAGGCATGCACCATACTCACAGGGTTAGGGGGGCCTCTGCATTTCCAGATGTAACCCCAACACCTTTGGTCACAGAAGCCGTACTCTATGACCTGCTATTTTTAAAGAGGTGGGTAGTTCATGGATAGCAAAAATGCAGATTTAAACCTCTTCTAAAAGACAGCCAATATCCAAAGCAACAGTGGAAACCAGATGAATCTTGTCCTAGATATTTGTTTCCTGGGCTATTATTTTCCTAAAGCAAATTCTATCTGGTGTTTTTAGCCTAATTTCCTAATAAGCTTTGAATTCTGTGAAACCCTGTTTTGAGGGTTTTTCCCTAGTTGCACAAGAAGTACAACAGATCCAGTGGCAGAAGACCATGTATAGACTCCATACTAGGAATAACGTCTAGCGGATTTCAGTTGTTGTTAGAACTGGTATTATTTGAAAGTAAAACTTCCTTCAGAGTTCACAATTTGTTGAGCACTAGAGAAGGCTCTGCTCAGTTTCTCTCCTAACTTCTTTTTGATGTTCAGAAAGCCATTTTGTATCTAAAAGGCTTAAGCCTCTCCAGATGTGACTCATGTTATCTTTAGCAAACACATCCTTTAATATTTAGTATGGCGTGTCCTTCTGCTGCAACCTCATTACAAGTCAGTAGGAAAGAATAAAGTAGAAGGCACAAATTTACAGAGAATAAGGCACCTTGCACATCCAGGATCATGGAGCAACTTGTTTTATTGGATTTCACTTGGGAAAATTTGTCTTAAATTTTAAAATCGTGTTGTTTTGGGTTTTTTTTTTTTTGTTTTAAGAGAGCACACAGTCTTGCTAATATGAGCAGAGCCTGTGCTTTATCTAGCGTGTTGCCTTCTCACTTGTGGTACTTAGCTTGTTCCTGCTGATGTGCTGACCCTGGGTAGTCACAGACACCAGGAGGAGGATGACATTTGCTTGGACCTGAACCACACTAAATGAAGCCCATCTGATGTGGATTTGTAACTATCCTGACCAACAAGGAGATAAAAGTCAAACAAAAAAGCCCCTGTACTTCTCCTAGATTATCACAGAGTGTCACCCTTGCTCCATGTGTTACTCTGCTGGGTTGCATTTATAGGGAGCTAGAAAGAGGTGTGAACCAGTAGTCATCATGTTGGAACCTTACCTTCCTTATCACTGGCTTGGCTTCCTCTCCAGAAGAAAACGCAAACACTGGCAAAGAGCTCAAAAGTCCTTACTTCCTTGCCCTCAAAGTATCTGAACAGCTGCAATAAAAGCCTGTAGCATGTATTGAAGATTAGATATTACAGATTGCAAGAAAGGGACAAACATTGAAAATGTTGGCATATAACCATGACCCAACACAATCTGGACCCAATCATGGAGTCCAGGTGGCTCAATAGCCAATAACATTGGTTCGTCCAGTGCAAACTCAACAGTGGGTTAGAGTTCAGCATGAAAGAATCAGTGTCATCATTGAAAGCAAATTTTTTCATGCAAATTAGATGCAGATTTATTTTCAATGCACTGACAAGCAGAATGAGCAGAACTGGTGATGATAGTCAGAGTTACAACTACTCTGGGGGAACAGTGGCTCAATAATGTATTGGTATCACCTAGTATTGACCATGTATGTGGCCATACATCACTGCAGCTACTTCCTCTTTTGTTCACCAAGGGAAAATGCCTAAAAAATTATCTCCTTTGAATTATTCTGAACTATTCATAAAACATATCTTTTCTGAGATTTTAGTTTAGGTGGTAATTCCATTTCTATTTTAAGCACCAACGTTGATTAACATAATTTTCATACCTACTGAGCTCAAATGCATCTGAGGGAGATGCAAGCTTTCATCTGAATTTTGAACACTGATCTGTGAAATGGGCTCAATATATTCCCACTGGAAATGTGGTTATGATTTATTCCCATTTGCTGTTGTGTAGCAGTGAGCAGATGCATCTCCTAATGATCAATAGACTGAAGTAATGCTACAGGAAGTCTAGAAGCAAAAAGGAAATTACTGATAAAATTTAACAAGGATCAAGCTCACTGATGATTTAAAAAGAAAAAAAAAGTTATTCTACACTAAGCAGAAACTAAACTTAATTTCCTGGCATGATACAGTTACAAAACATTTCTACATTTCTGCACGGCTCTGGTGACTACGGTCATGGATACATATGAGCACTGAAGAGGTAGATGAAATATTCTTTAGGCAGCTGAGAGAAGTCTTACCATCACTAGCTCTTGTTCTCACGGTGGACATCAACCTACCAGATGACTGCTGGCAGTACAATACAGCAGGGAGGAAACAGTCTAGGAGGTTCCTGGGGTGTGTGGAAGATAACTTCCCAACCAGGGCAGTGATTGCCCCCCTGTACTGGGCATTGGTGAGGCTGCACCTTGAATCCTGTGTTCAGTTCTCATCTAAACCTATCTAAATCTGGACATTTGCCCTTTTCCAGGTGTATCATTATATTAGAAACAGACCTTGAAGTGAAACTGAGGGGTGAGTACTTCAGTGCATAGAAATAACAGTACTGCAGATGATAATAAATGAAGATTTGAGGCTCCTGCACAGACTTTTTGCTGGCTTTTGGAAAGCATTGCTCTGCAGGCACAGCGTTGCCTCTCCCAGCAAAGCCAGAACAGCCACCCAGGGAGCAAAGTGGAGACTTCTGGAGCTGCAGCTCCTGATTACAGCAATGTTTTTGGGTAGCAGATGAATTACAGGAAGTGTGCGGCAGGGTCGGAAGCCATGCCTTACACCAGGCTGCTGCTGCATTGGCTTGGGTTAGGATGTGCCTGTGATTTTTACACATTACAGCAGGCCTCCACGAGGGAGCTGCCCCCAGTTCCACATTCAGCCCTAATAAGGTGTTGCTGGGATCAAGAGAGCGTGTGAGTTTGCTTTTCTCTTATGTCCTGTTTCCTCTGCTCGCAGGAGGAGAACAGCTTAAGGAAGGGAAAGCAACTGGTTTGCACTGCCCATATGAGTAAAAAAGAGAAACCTATCAGAAATCTTAAGTAAAGGTTTTCATTAAGAAATCTTAAGAAATTTTCACTAAGGAAGATTGTTGCCATAATAAGAGGGTATCTTAGAGGACAACCTGACTAGTGCAGAGCATAACGAATGCCTGTAATACCAAACAGCAGCAAAAAGCCTAGGAGCAAAATCCCAGGCTATGTGACTCCATCCCTTTTGCACCTTTAAGCCTGCTGCTGGAGCAGGATCAAATCCCTTTTTCACTCCAGAATATACATCTTAAGAGGAGATTTTTTGAGGAAGAGAGGATGCAGTGTGGCACAGGGCTGTCTGACAGCAGCAAACCCAAATGCTGCTAACAGCTCTTCTGAAGAGAACGGACCTGGTCCGCTGATCAGATTTAATGGGGAGTCTTGTCCCACGTCTCTTGCCCCATACCCCAGGTGCAGGTGTGGGAGCAGCCTACGAGGAGATGCTGTGCCCCACAAATCATAGAATCAACTAGGCTGGAAAAGACCTTTAGGATCATCAAATCCAATCGTTGCCCCAGCACTGCCAGGGTCCCCATTAAACCAGGCCACTAAGGGCCTCATCTACACAGTCTGGGAACACTTCCACTGACGGTTGCTCCACCACCTCTCTGGGCAGCCTGTTCCAATGCCTGACCGCCCTTTCAGTTGGTAATTGTTCTTTATCTCCAGCCTAAACATCCCCTGGTGAAGCTTGAGGCTGTTTCCTCTTGTCCTATTACTTGTTCCCTGGGAGAAGAGACCAGCCACCTCCTGGCTCCATCCTTCTCTCAGCTATAAGGTCCTCCCTGAGCCTTCTCTTTTCCAGACTAAACCCCTCCAGTTCCTTTCATCACACTTGTGTTCCAGGCCCTTCACTAGCTCCATTGCCCTTCTCTGGACCCGCTCCAGCACCTCAATGTCTCTCTTGTAGTGAGGGGCCCAGAACTGAACACAGGATTCGAGGTGCAGCCTCACCAGTGCCCAGTACAGGGAGATGATCACTGCCCTGGTCCTGCTGGCCACACTGGTGCTAATACAGACCAGGATGCTAATGGCCTTCTTGGCTGCCTGGGCACAAGCTGGCCTATGTTCAGCAGCCATCAGCCAGCACCCCTAGGTCCTTTTCTACCAAGCATCTGATGCTGTGGCATCAATGCATCCCACGAATGGATGGTTTGGCCGACAAATGGATGCTGTAACTCACTGTGAGTGGGAAGCCACCTCTGGGAGCAACAGCTCCAGGGCCTGCCTGCGCCTGGCAGAGAGTTGCCATGGCTACAAGGTGAGCCACTCCAGGGAAGGAAGAAGGAAAATATGAACTCTGTCAGGGCTGCCAGTCTGCAGCCTGCCCTGCTTGCAAGTTGAGGCTACAGAGATACCTTGTGTGGGGCAGATAAGGCAGAAGAAGCTCTGATCCCAGCTCCAAGACTCCCAGTTTTGCTGTGAAAGGTGGATTTCTGCATGCAGAGGGAGTCCTAGGAAAAAATTATTAATTAAAATCTGACTAATTCATTTTCCCATTCCTCACATGAACTCCTTAGCCTTTCTAACTTAGTTAAAAAGGGAGGTAGAAAGGCAATGTTGGCAAGGGGAGCCCACAGCATCCTCCTCAGAGCAAACACCAGAATTTGTGCTACAAATAGGGGAAAACAGCCCCATGCCACAAAGCAGCAAAGCACCTGCTCTGTCCTTGTGCTGGGTATCCAAGCCTTGTATGTCGCTGACTCGTCAGTGATGAATATGTTCGAGATCGTCATGCTGTATTTTTATTCCTTCCTCTCCTTGCCTTGGCTCTTTCCCAAGCCCCCCCATCTCACATTGAGCTCTTTTACCTATGGGCTTGATCCAGGAGACCCCCTTCCCCACACGCCTGCACAAAGCAGCACAAATTGACCCAGGGCTCCTGGCAGAAATTTCAACACCCCTCTGCTGCAGGTGAGGGGCAGAAAGAGGAATATGAAGAGACCTAGACCACAGCAGCAAGGATTCAAAACTGTTAGAGGAAAAGGTTTAAAGACTACTAATCATCAATCAGCAATAAAAAAGAGGTAAAACTTCAGGAAATCTTTTCACCTGATAAAAGAAAATGCTGTGAAACATTAAAAAGGCTATAGTCACATAGTAGCTTTTCAATCTTTTTTTAAATTTTCCTCAATTTTCTTAATCAGTTCCTAATCAGGACCCTGATTCTCCTAGAACATTCACCTCCATTCACACTGGAAACAAAGATCCCTTTTACGTGAACAAACACTCATTTTCATGCACCATTACTGGTCCTTCATGAGTGAGTGAAGAGGATGCTTTGACCTGTCCAGCAGATGTGCTGGACAAATATTCTCTTTGCAAACCCTGACATTCTACTCTGAAAACCTCTCTCAATCTTTCGTCAGCAAAGCCAGTGCCTCCCTGAATATTTCTTAAGGACTGAGATGTACTACTGCACATCACACGGGAATAAACCTCAGCTCTGCCACTGTCTTATTCATATTTGACAGCATGAATTGCTAACAGGCTTATATTTGCATATTAGATTAATCAGATGCTGTCTTCCTGGTCTTGCCTGAAAAACTTTATGATGTGTCAAATTAAAGTCTACACAGATTTGTTTCACGCTTGAGATTTTTTGTAATGTGTGTTTAATTTTCATTTTACTGGAAATTAATTACCACCGAGTACAGAGCAGGCAGGTGACAGACACATTGCAGCATGTGGAGGGAGGATGGTGAGTGACACAAAACCCACATTTCTCACCCAGACCTGCTGTTTCTGCAAGTTGCAAGGCTCATACCAGCTGTGTGGATGGATGTCAATATACACATGTTTGTGGCTGAAATCCAGATGGTGCTCAGCAGTACTCATGGGGCACTGCCCGGGCCTGGGGAGGGGAGGGTTGCTGCAACTGGGCATGTCCAGCCACGGTCTCATCTCTGTTTTCAGCTGCTTACTCCATGGCCAAACTCCATGGTATGGTAATGCAGTAACTGATCCAGGGTAGATGTTTTCCTGCATACCAACAAGCAAAAATAATGCCCAAAAGACAAAAGGCAGGAGAAACATGGAGGTCAAACAGTAGGCTAAGTCAAGAGGATTTTTTTCCCCTTTTGTTCACAGTTTCCCTACTGTGAATTTCACATCACACAGACAGTCCCTGTCACTCTTCTAATGGTGAGGTGGGAAAAGTTTTGGGAAAAGCAGCCTGCTGCTTTTGACAAAACATCACAACAAAACACTAATGTTCTGTGTCATTCCTTGGTTTGGGCTTGCACTAGTTGACAGTTCCGCTAGCCATCTCCTGGCTTGTTTGCTTCTGAAGATCTTTTGGCCATACCTTCATCTCAGGACAGCTTGTAGCTACTACTTCTGCTCAGAATTCCTTCCACAGGGGCAGGTTGCATGGACAGTTTTCCACCAACCTGTTGATCAAGAATGACAGAGAAACTCTGATTATTGCATGGCAAAGAGCCCTGAGGACTGTAACCGCAGAAGTCCTCCTGTCACACAGGGAGGAAGGACAATGTAGCCACAAAGTTCCAGTGCCGCTGGTCATGTTGGGAAAATGCTCAAAACAGGCTGCGAGTAACATCAAAAGGTGCTGAAAAAATATTCCCTATTGCCATACTGACCAGGGATTCCCACATCTAAAGCAGCCTATGATCTGTATGCAGTTTTAAATGGATTGAAAATATGCATTTTTTTTAAGCTTTAGGCTTTTAGTAATATTTTTACCTTTAAGGATATAGTGTAAGCACAAACTCTTTAGAAAAAAACACCCTCTGCCATGACGTTCAACCTGACACAGAATGTCAGCTGTTAACAAGCATCAGATACAACCTATATTTCACAAACTTTTATCTTCCTTGATTACATGGGGTAGATATTAGCAGATCCCATCACTCAACCACAGTTTGAACAAGTGATTAGTTTAAAAACAGGATCAAGAGAGGATCAAGAGTATACTGACACATTTCTAATACAGCAACTGAGAACGGTCAGGTCAGTATGAAAAGGTGTGTCCTGTAACTCAGTGGTCCCTTTTATGTGGATTGCAAGATCAATTCATCCTCCTCCCAGAAGCCAGGACTACCTTTTGATATGTCTTAGCTGCCATTCTGAAGGA
Organism: Nestor notabilis; assembly: GCF_000696875.1. Classification (NCBI taxonomy): domain Eukaryota; kingdom Metazoa; phylum Chordata; class Aves; order Psittaciformes; family Psittacidae; genus Nestor; species Nestor notabilis. The sequence goes on along the minus strand of NW_009922369.1, from coordinate 14,279 downwards.
AATACAGATTATAATGGAAGTCCTCCTGAGCTATTACACAAGAGAGAAAGAACCAAGCACTTCTGTAAATCGCATTGTTTCTGGAGGGCTCTTGTCCTGCAGTCATGGAGACAGGCTGTTCCCTGGCCAGCACCTGGCACTGAAGGAGCAGTGCCTGTCCCCAGGAGTGAGCTTAATGTTCTGGGCACCACCAGAGCAGAAGCACAGCAAGGGTCACCTTGGTTTCCAGCCAGAGCTCTGTCTCACTCCCCAGAACTGTTCCTTCACTCCGAAGCGCACCTCTGCATGAGTGATTTTTCTTGGCTTGCTTCAGTAAGGGGCTGAAAGCATCAGGTTAGTGTTGAGGTGTGAGTGCACACACAGCTGCATGCAGGATTCTCTTGGCCATGGATTAGATTTTAGCCTTTTGCTCTGCCTCCAAAGGGAAAGGAAAAGGGAAAAGGAAAGGGAAAAGGGAAAGGGAAAGGAAAAAGAAAAAGAAAAAGGAAAAGAAAAAGGGGGGGGGGGGAAGAAAAGGAAAAGAAAGAGAAAAAGAAAGAGAAAAAGAAAGAGAAAAAGAAAGAGAAAAAGAAAAAGAAAAAGAAAAAGAAAAAGAAAAAGAAAAAGAAAAAGAAAAAGAAAAAGAAAAAAAAGGAAAAGAAAAATAAAGAAGAAGGAAAAATAAGGGAGAAAAAACCAAACAAAAATAAAAAGTAAAAATAAAAATAAACAGGGAAAAAAAGAAAAAGAAAGAAAAGAAATTAAAAGAAAGGAAAAAGCAAACAAAACCCATGACCTCACCAGATGGCACACATTTTGCTGTTTCAAGAGAAAATAAGGAATGAACTAACAGACCATGCCAACATGGCCTCATCTCTCTTCTGCCAGTTTGTCTCCTGCTTGTAATTAGTAGTAAATGCATTGAAAAAAATAAATTAAATGGGCTCTGCATTACTGGCATTTCAGCCGTGTCCCTTCATGGACACTGAGAGAAGTGCCTCCCTGTGCATCAGATTTTAACTGCAATCAGTTGTGAAGTTGGAACCCTGCAGACAAATATGCTAGCACAAATATCCCATCCAAGGAGCTTTCAACCTTGAGAACCACTCCTCTGGTTTTGGTTATTCAGATGTTATTCAGGTTGGTCTACCTTCAAGGCACCCTGCAATTCTGATTGATTTATTTTGACGATTCCTAAAGAAGTGAGGTACCCATGTTGCAAATGGAAAGTGTTAATTCGCCTAGGCAGCACGAAAGCACACAAATGCACACACGTTGAAGCACAGTATGTCAGTTCGCACTGCTTCAGCCTCACATTTGACCATATCTCTGATGGTTTTACCTATAGCAAAACCCCATCATTGTTACAGCACCATGGTCTATGTGTTAAAATTGAACTGAAGACTGAAAAAATAGGACGTGTCTGATGTTTGTTGTTTCTCAACTATAAGGACTGCCAATCTAGAGGACACATAGTTTCCCAATGTGTCTCTCCTCCCACACAACCCAAGATCAGCCTGGACACTGACTTAGCAGCCTGATTTCCATTTCTGTACCCCTTCACAGTCCTGCTGTGTCGTGCATCAGGCCCAACATGACAGCAGTACTTCACTTGCCATTGCAAAATACATGAGCACATCTCTTCGGACGTGGCAAGGTCTGTTAATGTCTCAGAGAAGCACAGAAACTCACTGGCACATCACCAGTGGGCTGTTCAAATAGGTGGAAAACATCCTTATTTTCCCCTGTAGTGGTAGGAAGCCAAATCCCAGATTTTGTTCATGGAGATCCTATAATTTTAGGATTCCTACTACTCAGTTTTCTTGGCCTTCTCTCCTGAAATTGATGGCATATAAATAATGACACAATCTGTTTCTGAGTGACAGCTGAAAATTAATCTAAGAAAGGCAAGAAACACACTTGGAGCACTCTGTGCAGTTGCGGTGTCCTCAGCATAACAAGGACATGGAGCTGCTGGAGCAAGTCCAGAGGAGGCCAAGAGGATAATAAGGGGCTGGAGTACCATCCATACGAAGACAGGCAGAGAAAGTTGGGGCTGTTCACACTGGAGAAGAGAAGCTGAGGGAGACCTCAGAGCAGCCTTCCAGTATCTGAAAGGGGGCCTACAAGGATGCTGGAGAGGGGCTCTTCATCAGGAACTGTAGCAATAGGACAAGGGGTGATGGGTTTAAACTTAAACAGGGGAAGTTCAACTTCGATATAAGGAAGTTCTTTACAGTGAGGGTGGTAAGGCACTGGAACAGGTTGCCCAAAGAAGTGATGAATGCCCCATCCCTGGCGGTGTTCAAGACCAGGTTGGACAGAGGCTTGGGCAACATGGTCTAGAGTGAGG
>NW_009922369.1:0-11716 GCF_000696875.1 Nestor notabilis | reverse complement strand
GGTGTGTTGGAACTAGATGATCTTAAGGCGCTTTCCAACCCAAACCATTCTGTGATTCTATGAATTTTCATGCTTTCAATCCAGGATGGGATCTGCTTCTTTGGCAAAGAAAGGCTCACATATCTTGGAAAAAATCCCCAAACAAACGAACAAACAACCGAATTTCTGCTGTACTCTGCACGTACGCGGGAAGGGTCTGGCACACAGAGCATGGAATGTGCACCGTGATTTCTCCAAAGGCTCACTTTAGGGAAGATGCCTCCCACCGCAAGCACCCCAGCAGGTGGCACTGACAACCCGGTAATCTCTGCCGTCGCTTTCAGCTTCCCATTTATACTGAGGCTGAAATTCTGAGACTGAAGTTTGTTGCTACTTTACTTCCCCAGTTATTATTGCTGGCGCCTCTCTGCACGCTTTCACAACAAGTAATAAATTGAGTATAAAATGGCTCGATATAACTGCATTTTCCCCCACCTTTCCTTATATATCAGCTGGTATATGAAGCCCCTACAAGGTGTTACGGATGAGGCTCTCTGCATGCCACAGGAAAAGAAGAGCAAGATTTCCAACAATGCGATAGCTTCGTTGGATTTTGTAACAAGTTTTGCTGCTGCAGAGGGGAAGAGCAAGCCGTAGGCACACAGGATGAGATGAGCCATGCGAGGAAATGAGTCACGGCCCAAGGTGGGCACAGGGAGTTCCCCAGAGAACAGGCAGCAAAAACCAAAGCCTGCCATCCTACTGGGGCATCCTGAAGAGAAGGAGATATGGGCAAGGCTAAATGTACCACAGGGCAGCAAGAAACCAGTGCCATCATGCAACTGATGTTCAGAGCCATTTTGAGCAATGGAAAAAAAAAACCCCTGTGTAGGTTTTAGAGCTTAAATTCCTCAGATTCTGTCTTTCTGACACATCTTTCAGTATTTCTTAGTACAGGGGTGCGCTTGAGACTTCTGGATGTCACCAGAGAAGAAAATGTTGAATAATGTTGTTTAACCTAACTTATTAATGATGCTTAGTTGATGCTGTTTTGATGCCCAGTGGGAGGGGTTGAAACTAGGGCAACTTCACATATCTCTTCAGAAGGGCACAATGACAGAGGAGAAGCAAGACTGTGTACAGCGAACACTAACCCAGGTATATGTCACATTGGAAGAACCTGCACTGCTGAAAGGACATTTCTAAGCATCCAACAGTCCAAAAAGAGGTGAAAACACTGCAATTTTATCTGTCAAAATCTAGACAGGTCTTTACAGACAACAGCAACTGTGAAAGTTGAGGGTATGAAATCTAGTACCTCAGGTGAAGATTTCCTGAGTATGTGGTGTATATGATGGCCCTTTGGGTGGTTTTCAGAGCCTTGGTACACATGGTGGGGAGATGGAGAGGACAGAGGCAGGGCAGCCCACCAGTGGGCAGGAGATGGCCCCAACAATGTGAATGCAGTAGTGTCTGACTTGCCCCAAACATGTTGTTGCCCTATGCTCAGAAATTCAGAGCCAGCGCAGAATGCCTCTTGCAAAGAGGCATTCAATATTTTTGGGAAGACAAACAACAAAACCAAAGGAGTACAAGCACAGTCACGTTGGCAGGTCTGTGCAGGAGGACCCAGCTCATCTGCAGAGTCAGAGTACTATGGGAAGGAAGGTTTCTGGTTTAACAACCTAGCACTGCCACACTTCGGCTCCACCGTGGGTGAGTCATGCTTCGTGCATCTCTTAAGGATCTGGTCTGCAGCCCTGCAGTAAACACTCCAGGGCGCAGAGAGAGAGGAGTAGAGAAGAATGGCAGGATTGCCGTCAGAGGGAAGAAAATCTGCTGGAAGCCACGCACCAGCTCTGGCAAACCCTGGAAACGGGGAGCAAACTAACTTCTCCTCAGAGACATGCCATTGTCCTGAAAGAGCAGGGCTGGGCTGAGCAAAGGGCAACACTGCTCTCCATCTCAAGCCACTGCCACCATCTCTCCAAGCCCTCTTGTCCATTGGGACTCCCTTTCCCACTTCCAGATTTACAGGCTGTGTTTAGTTTTCCCTGCTGGGTGTCCTGGTTCCCCAGGGAATTATCTCTCCTGGACAATGTGAAGCATGTCCCCTGATTTTAGCTGTAAACCATGTGCTTTGGCAGCAGAGGCAGAGGATGTGGAGGAAATGTCTGTGCTGGCATCTCGGCACAGATACAGGCACATTGCCACTTAACTCTTTGTTCACCACCAATATCAGCATGCTTGCAACCTAATGACAGCCAGTTTGGGTGTAATCTATTAAAGATCATCCAGCGTATTCTGAAAACAGTGTGCAATGCTGGCAGAGCTTTCTAGAGTCTTGTTTAAAAGGATATTGGACTTTGGTGTCCTGATTTGTACACTTTTTTCCCAATTTTTCCCCTACATGGGTGATTTTCATACATGCAGGTATCCGGACCTGGCTCATGTAAAGTACTGTCACCATACTTTACTGTTGTGCAGAAATAATGCTTTTTTGGATTTGATCTAAAACTCACTCAGGGCAGTGGGAAGACATTACTTGCAGTGAAGTTTGAAACAGGTCCCTGGCAAGCACAAGTGACCACATTTGCTCCAGTTATGCCAAATTCTGAGTGGCAGAGGAGGATTTTCATTTCTCCAGTGCCTGATGCAGGATGTAGGCACTTGTACTCATGTGCTGTCTGAAAAAACCTTGCCTCAGTTTTCAGGGTCTTACAGCAGGAAGTGTTCACTTTCTCACTCAAGGCCAGTTTTTTTGCCATATTTAATAATCACACATTAATTCTTGAGCTTCTTGCTCCACCCCAAAGCTGCTGTGCTGCTGGCCTAGGGCCTCACGAGAGCAGAGCAGGACAGATTTGTCATTGAGCTCACTGGGGTGAGTCACAGAAGAGGTATGAGGGGATCAGCAGGCATGGGGCGAGAGTGCAATCCACATCCCAGCACAGACGCCTGTTGTCCAGCCCCACTGCCCTGCCTGTTGTCTTGGGAATCAGGAAGTAGCCTGCAAGCCTTGGGTTTTGGAAACAAGGCAGTGGTGTGCTGCTTGTGCTGGGGAAAGGGCAGAGCACAGCACTACCGTAAGACGGGGTGCCAGGCTGGTTTTGGCAGGACAAGCCTGGGCATGGCGTGGCTGTCCTGGGCAGTGTCATCACAAGTCGCTCCACACCAAACAAATGCATTTTCTCAAGCAAAGAACTTCCCCTCAGCTCTTACCGTTCTGCTGACCCATGCTGACTTGAAATTCTTCAGGTTTTGCAAAGTTTGGGCTAATGTTTACAAAATATAAGTTCCAGCAGAGCTGCTGTGCATTTGCCATCCACTCGAATGTGGATGGCATTTGCCAGTCACTGTGCATTTGCAAACAGAGTTTCCATCACCAAGACTGGGAGGCCCAGGACAGCCTGCACTGCACAGCAAAGGGCACCCAGATATCCACACAGGGCATTCAAATGGTCACTGCCCAGACAGAGCAGAGCATCGTCTTGTCTGACAGCTGACTGGCTCCTCCAACCTTGGAGGAGCAGCAAATTCCTCTGGGTAGGAATGACAGATTTGGGATCGTGTGATGCACAAAACAAAACTCTGTTACCTCTCACAATGATTTGCGTATCAGCTGCATTTAAATTGTGCTGAATTACTACCAAGTAATTTCACCACAAACCAAATACCCCCACGCTCCTGCACTGATGCCTGGTCCCGAATATGCACAGAAAGAGATCTTGTTGCAGTGCAGGGCTACCCCACCGCACTTCTCAGGACAAACAAATGCACAGCTTAAAATAGAAAGAACTACTCCCAAGGGAGAGCAGCGCATCCTGACAGGTAGTTATCCGTGCTTTGGCTCCATTAATGCTGCGAATGTTTTCAGAGGAGCACGAGCAGGAGCTGCCACAAGCAGGGATGTCCCCAAGCAATGCACCCTCACCCTGTCACTGCTGCTTGGACGCTCAGGCGAATCAGTGCTTTTTATTATTGTACTATTTTGCAGCTACAAAATAGCTGTAATTTGTTGCTGAGGTGGGAGTGATCTGTTCAGCACACAGTGAAACAAGAAAAAGGTGAGGGTTTTTTTTTTTTTCATTGGCTTTGAGCTAAATGTCAAGCCAAGCTGCACTAAGTGCTGGGGTCTTCCAAGTACTCATCTCTGGTTCTGCCCAATGTTATTTCAGTTTGCTTTCTCTTTTTTAATTATGAAAATTTTACACTGCCCTGAAAACAGCATAGAGCTGTAAAATATTTTCCGCATTACCCATGTTTCCCTTCTGACCAATCCCAGTTTCTTATTTTCTCACATTTCTGAAACAGGAAAGAATTTCCTGTGAAGCAGTGGCGCAATTTTCCATGAAACATTTCTGTACCAGCCTGTGCTTATTTTGACTTCCTCTCCGTTGTTTTGACTGGAAGCTGTGCTTCTTAAAAGGCAGAAAGTACAGTGCTAATCTAAGAAGAGACCTTAGTCCTGCAAAGAGAATAGTGTCACTAGTGATTAAAAAGAGCCTGAACTATGCAACTGAGAAAAGTTCTGAGCAAGGATATAAGGGCAAAGCAACAGATGCCTATAATGGGTTCAGGGACGCCACGCTGTAAGCAGAGCTATTTTTTGAAGATGTGGTTATTAATATTAATGCAGCTTTTAAAATGTAAGTCTCACCTTCAGATGAGGCACTAGTCAACCAAGTACAGGATGAACCAGACACTAACAAGGCTGGTAAATGCACAACATCCACCAACTCTGATCAAACCAATCTGCAAGTTTTGAGCAATGCAATGCTCTCCTAAGGAACACAATTGTTTGCTTATACCCCTGTTTTCAGGCATATTAAGCAGTTGTGATTGGAAAAGTATCTGACAATATTTTTTTTCTAACTGTAGAGTGTAATAAATAAATTGTGTGTATATATTTAAAACTGTGTATCTGATTGCACAAATGTGTGCATCTGCATACAAATACACCTTGCAGATATAATTAGGCCATTATGCATGGGTGCATACTTAGATGATAAACCATAGTTAGGTTTCTCATGGCTGGCACACTGGAAAGGACAAGCTACTTTTTTTCACTGTTGATATAGCCCCGTTTTTAAGTTTGATAATCAGATCAGAAACGCGGTGTGTCTGAAAGGACTGCACATAAACTAAACTCAGAGTCAATGTCTTTATCTGCTACAAGTGCCCTGTGTGACCCTTTACATCACTCAGTCCTCCTGAGCCTCAGTTTAGGAGCAGCAAAGACAACAGCCTTCCCCAGAAATGTGAATGAAAGCCTGGGGTCCTTGAACCCTGCCAGCACAGGACTGTAAGCTGTAGGAATGATGGACACATTACAACTCACAAAAGCCGCCAGAACCCAGCAATGTAATTTCCTTCTCTCTCAACAGGAATTTCTTGTTTGTCAGAGGTTTTTTCATAACCTGTCACAGGTACAGAGGGAAATACTATGGAAGTAATGCTGTAACTACTGACATCTTGTTTCACAGGCAGCTGCTGAAAGTATATGAGAAGCAGCATCACCACCCAGACAACACAGCATTGATGAAGAGTTTTCAAAACCTTTAAAGAAGTAAAAAAGACATTTAGCATCACTGGCAAAAGATAATTTTGTGTTTTCTAACCACCAGTAGCGTCCAGTTGCATCCCAGCAGCATGCTCCTATAAGGGCCCCAAGAACAGCTGCAAAAATGACTGTTGTTTGTGGTATTAAGAGTCATGGGCACCACATGCTGCTTGTGCCACTAGTAGCTACAGATGATACCCAACTACGGGCTTATGCTGTGGCTGCCCCTTAGTAAGGCTGAATGGAGATAGAAGGAGGAGGTACTTTTCTCCCTTTCCTGGTCCTAGAGAATCCCCAAGGTTTCTATCAAAATTCAGTCTTAAGTTAATACTTTGTTGTGTAAGTAAGTTCAGTGTTTAATTATAATATAAAGATATAATTAAATATAAATTAATTGTATCTTTCAGAGCTGTTTTAAGTTACTAATCCTTAGTCTTTAGTCACTAGTCTCTTATTTTGTCTGGGAATCATGGGAATGTTGGTTAATCATATGATGCGTTACATTATGTATAAACAGCTGAAAGACAGATGTAGATACTCATGCATACTATGTATGCATGAGTGCATATATATACTACATAAAAAGCAGTCAAGTGTTCGTTTTATTTTTGCTTTTGGATTAGTTATAAACCGTACTTCGATCTGTTTTGTGCCTCTTCAGCCCTAATTGTGTGCATAGCTGTGCATAGGTAAGGTAGTGAGAATAAGAAAACATAGAATATAAACAGAGATGTGTTGTCATGTAAAACCTTTTCTTTGTTACCTTAGGATCAAGAGTCACCCTCATAAATGACTTGCTGCATCTTGGAAACCAATACAATTTTTAGCTTGTTTTACAGGATGCATTTCAAAAAAACACAGCTGTTTTTTTATATCTCTTCCTCTGTGAAGCCTCTATTAATATCAAGATTTTCAGGATTAATTTCATCTGAAGGAGAGTTGCCCCGAGGGGACCACTATGCACCCTGATGATTAGGGGTAAGTGCAGCACTGCACTGGAGGGAATGCTATCACTCTCCAGGAAATCATTGTTTCTGTGGCAAATGGAGATATAGTGAGAAAATGCCCCAGAAGTACACAGAAGTTTGAATCTCTTGGATGGGTTTTATGATTTGAAAGTACAGCAGTGACACAGCCAAAACATTTTGAAAAATTCTGCATGTTAAGAATATAAACTGTGCTTAAAAGGTATCTGTTTTATTTTATTACCATGATTTTCTGTGGATTTTGAAAACTTCTAGTGTTTAAAGACTTTAAAGTCTTAAACCCAGGACATCTACTTATAAACACATTTTTGTCTCACTTTACAAATGAGGTTTATAAAAGTCAGAAATTTTTAGGATGTACATACTGCTGTAATTTCATAATTTAGTTTACACTTGAGAGAATATACCTCATTTCAGGAAAGTTTTTGACTTTTTTTGTGATACCAGCAGACAGAAATGAGCTGCAGGTTGCCCACTCCTACATAGCTGCAATGCTTGACATTCATTGAGGTAATGCCTAGCTCATCACACTGGACTTCCTTTTGGACCCCAATTTGGAGACATAACATTGTGCCGTCTGTACCTGTAGCCACTCCAAGAATTAAACAGAATTCCTGGATAAATAAACACTTCTGTACATATCACCCAAATCCAGCTGCAGTAATTATTAAAAATTAATTTCAAAGTTAGTGTTTGGTGGGTTGGGTTTTTTTCTCTGCTTTGGTTTTTTTTTTTGTTTGTTTTTGGTTTTTTTGTTTGTTTGTTTTTTTAAAATCAAGATTCAGCTCGGTATCTACAGATTTACAAGATAAAAAGCCCCAAGAAAGACTATGGAATCAACTCTAATTTTCCGTTTGTTGGTATCAAAGCTTTGGATTTTCTGTCTGTGGAAAGGAAATTTCCATTCAGCAGTGGGGTGGAGTCCAGCAGGAAACCTTCAAACCACACCAAACAAGCAAGAGGACACACCATTTATATGATAAAAGAGAACATGTTTACAACATGTACCAAAACGCGGGTACTTACATATGGAAATAAACTTTTCTTTTCAATAGCAAGGATTTGCATTATTTCTTATTGAATTACAGAGCAAAGACTTATCTTTTCAACTAAGAGGGTTTCCATAACTGAAAATTCCAATTTCCATTTACTGAACACTTTGTGAACAAAAACAATAGACGAAGAAATGAAATGTATTTGTCTGTCTTCTTTACTGTTGATGTGTTGAAACAGGGTGGGACTGCATGCATCAAATTAAAAAAAAAACAGTAAATCCTGATGACTTTAGAGTTGGGAGGAGGAGAACACAACAAAAATTTCTGATGAGCTTCTCAGTAAACCAGAGATTAAAGAAACAATTTGTTTGATTCATTTTTATACTTAGTTTTAGACTTTTTTAACTACTCTAGATAAAAATCCAGTTATACAAGAAATTTTGTACTTTATTTTGCAAATTTGGTGAATGACTCATAAGCTTGCAGTAGTCCTGTTATGCAAGCTATACTAATAAAATATGTATGCTTGGCAAAAATTTCATCTGATCCTGCCAGAATTTTGAGCACCTTTTTATTCAGAGGCATTTGACATCAACAGGTGCCCTTTGGAGACAGGAGTATGGTGGGGAAAAATGAGTCTGTGATTCTAGATTCCAATTTTAGACTCCAAATAACTCCAATTACATGTAAACATCCCCATTAACCATAACTCTAAATGACTATTAAAAGCATACAAAATGTTTTTTAAATACTTGTTTATATTACACATTATTACAGTAAAGAACCGATGTGGCCACCTGCTGTTGCTCCAACAAATATACATTGAACAGGCCTACGGCTGGAGTATTCATCCTCTCCTGCATCTGCTTCTGGTCAACCCTCTGCAGAACTCCACTCCCAATGCCATGTCAAATCTCTGCAGGCTTTAGCAGGATTTTTCGCCTGCAGATGTTCTGGAAGAGTTAAGCAGAAAATGCAACAGAAAACAGAATGTGTCTTTGAAATTACACACCTGTATGCTACTGAAAGCTGCAAGAAGAACTTGATTTTCCTAATTAAAGCTAAGAAATGTCAGACTGATTAGGATAATTAGTAGCAACTCTTCCACTCAAATACCCAAATCTTTACCCAACTGAGCAAACTGTTGGGGTGGTGGTTAGGCCTGCAGTAGTTGAAGACCTGACCCAGGCACCTGTCAGTTAAGATCACTTCCGTAACAGAAATGAGTACCTGCTTTTCCATCCCCTGGTAGTCATGTGCAGTCTACTTCCATTACATATAAAAGTAATATAAATTAGTTAAGAATAAATGCATGCAGAAATTGCCAGTAAACAATGGTCTCTTAAAGCAGCGGCAAACTACATGAACCTTCTAATAGAAACAACAGTGCTGAAGCCCTTCACCCGAACCCAGATTTCCTTGCAAGGCTGGAGCCCAGTCGTTTTCCAAGTTGCTGCAAACACACACAGTTCTCTGTGGAACTGGAGTCAGTGTCCAGGCAGCTCTCTTCCTTTGTGCATATACCAAGTGCTCAAAACTCAACAACACTCATCTAATTCATCATCTAACTTCCTGCTAGGAAACCTTAGAACTGACAACGTGCATCTGGATCAGCAGAACCCTCACCATTGGCCCAGCATGATACGGAATGACACCAAGGACTTCATGTACTACTGCCTCATTGCTGTGAACTCTACAGTTTCAGCTACTATCAGCTCCAGTTGCTGGTCACCAGGCATGTAGTAATGAGCAAGGTAAAGCTTGCTGAAGGCTTCCTGGAGCACTGTCTCAGCAGGGAGGGTCTGCTGCCTGCAGCCAAGGAATGCAGTACAGTCTGTTAGACCTGTCAGAGCGACTGCAGATAGAACAGCACACAAGAACCTTGTGTGAAAGCCATGCATTAAATATGGCCCTTGCCTTGGTATCCTCCAGAGCACCTTGCCTAGATGCACATCCTTGTAAGATGGTCCTTTGTAACTGTTTTACTCTTCCACAGCCAGATACAATGCAGAGTTCAGGGAAAGGCTGAGTGCTAAAAGTTTTAGGCAGGTGACCCGTCAAGTGGAATGCAAACCCCAGATGCATCACAGGCTGGAATACCTCAGAGACTAGCTGTAAATCTGCATGTAGCTAACCAAAAGCAAGAGCAGGGACTGCTTTAGGCAGATGACACATCTGAACCATCCTTTGTCTCTGGAGGTTAAAGCCAATCCCAAGGTCTCAAGGGGTCGACTCATCTCCTCTCTGTCTGACAGGGGAATGCACAAGCATTAATTGGCTTTACAAACTTCCCACTAAGTGGCTTGTCCTACTGCCTCTTCCCCAGAACAAGCAGGGAGTAGCTGCTTAGGTGGTGAGCACTCCCTGAAGACTCAGACACTTTTGCTTCCTTCTGCTGATAGACACAGTCTCCTCGCACATGCTTGTGTCCAGGAACCACTGCTGCTGTTACTTCTTCAGAGTAATAGCGCTCATCCAATAGCTGTTCCACGCAGCCAGCATAAACCTGTGATCCCCTAGCACAGAATATCCCCAACACCTTTTTATTTTACTTAAACTGTGCATAAACAAGACCTGGGCAAGACAAAACAGGTGAATATGCCAATTCCTGCATGTGACCCATGTTTGAGTACAGGCAGGAAGTCATCTATTCCATTTCGAACCCCTTTCACTGGAGGTTGACTTATGTTATAATTCATCATTCTTGCCATAATGCTTCAACAATATTTGCCACACCGCCTCACTCACAGTTTGTTTCTTTACTGAGGTGGCCTCAGAGAACTGCTGTTGGTAAATGATGAATTCTTCATTCCAGGTAAATATCCACACAAACAGGAGACTTGGCCAAACCAGGCTCAGGACTGCACCATTCCTGTTCACGGAGCATTTTCCAGTTTTTGGTCATGGTGGCTTGGATGTGCTTCATCTTCCTTCCTGAGGAGAAGGACTTGGGGGTGCTGGTTGATGAGAAGCTCCCCATGACCTGGCTTCAGTGTGTGCTTGAGCCCAGAACCCCACCGTGTGCTGGGCTGCACCCCCAGAGCGTGAGCAGCAGGTCGAGGGAGGGGATTCTCCCCCTCTGCTGTGCTCTTGGGAGATCCCCCCTGCAGTCCTGATCCAGCTCTGGGGCAACAACACAAGAGGGACGTGGAGCTGTTGGAGTGAGTCCAGAGGAGGCCACGGAGATGCTGTGAGAGCTGGAGCAGCTCTGCTCTGGAGACAGGCTGAGAGAGATGGGCTGGTTCAGCCTGGAGAAGGCTCCTTCAGGGGAGACCTTAGAGCAGCTCCAGTGCCTAAAGGGGCTACAGAAAACCTGGAGAAGGGCTTTGGACAAGGGCCTGTATGGACAGGACAAGGGGGAATAGCTTTAACCTGACAGAGGGGAGATTGAAATGAGATCTCAGGAAGAAGCTCTTCCCTGCCAGGATGGTGAGGGCCTGGCACAGGTTGCCCAGAGAAGCTGTGGCTGCCCCATCCCCAGCAGTGTTTAAAGGCCAGGTTGGACCATGCTTGGAGCAACCTGGTCTAGTGGAAGGTGCCCCTGCCCACGGCAGGGGGTTGGAACTGGATGATCTTTAAGATCCCTTCTAACACAAACCATTCTATGATGCCTTCAGCTCTGACTGACCATGACCTGTTCCTGCAGTGTTTTGGAAGAGCCCCCACTACACCCCGGCCAGCTCGTTTGTGTAGACTTACACAGGCAGTGACATTTGGGCCTCACGCTTAAATGAACATCAGACCTGGAAAGCCTTTCTATTTACAATCCTAGCTATGCTAAATCCTCTAAACATGAGCATTACCACCTCAGTGACCCATAGGGTATATGACCAACTTCAAAACCAAAGGCATGGTTTTGCAGGAAGGCGTGAAGACATTTCCTGCCTTTAGCATGGGTTCAGGCCGAGGCGCTGGAAAAACTGGAGGCTGGCAGAGACGCCTGGATGCCAGAGCACCCCCACGCACCCACCGCCCGCTTCATACCGGGGGAAACCGTAGCTGTCTCAGTGCCAACCTCCAGCTGAGGGTCGGGTGTCCATACTCAACGCTCTTACAATGGTAAGGTCTTTCGTGAGCAAAGAAAAGCATCTGTCCATTTCCCCCCTCGCCCCCAGACCTCCTGTATTCAGGAAAAGCTACTTTAGTTTCAGGTGACCGTCGCCCTGCCCCGGCGCTCGCGAGTCGGAGGCCCG
>NW_009922368.1:151067-163361 GCF_000696875.1 Nestor notabilis | reverse complement strand
TGGGACGCTGCAGGGGCTCTGTTTGTAGGACTGCGTGGTTAAGTAGTTATGTTTATTGTTTAATGAGGAATGTTGAGGAAAAAACCTCTGTGTACCTTAAGCGTTAACGTACTTTTAATATTTTCTTCCAGAATATATGAAGAAGGAAGGGAAAGTATCCCTGAATATCCGTATCTCTTTGAGGTAAACATATATGTGAAAATACAGCCACGTAACCTGAGTGTGTATGCTTAAAATGCGCAGCCATCGATCAGCAGCTGAGGTGTGTGCGAGAATATCGCGGTAAAAGGAAAATTTACCTCAGCAGCACCTCCGAAATCTGCCTGTACCTCAGCGCAGAGAGACGCGGGTCTCTGGTTAGCAGCAGCCCTCTCCGCTCTGCTCACTCCTAGTTCTACCTGCTGCTTTGCACCGGCTAGCGGTTAACTTGTTAAAAATGGCTGTAAGGATGAAGTACGTGTGAGAGTGTTACTGTGGAGGTTCAGTGGGGTGCAGGAGGTGTGTGGTAATGGGGGGGAAAGAGCTGCGGCGGAGTGGCGGCTGCCCTAGGCAGTGTTTTCATGCCTCAAAGTTGCAGCTTCTGATGGCATGCTTTTGTTTAAGTACTTTTGGGATATCAGTGTGAAAATAGCGATTGCTTCTAATGGCTTTTGGAACACAGGAGTGGCTGGGAAATGTCAGTGCTATTTAGTTGTATTCATCTTGGAATTTAAGTTTGCTAATAGTTTGAAAATAAAATCAGGTGCTGTGTAAGTATACAGTAATATGAAAACCAGACTAGATGCAAAGAATCTAACAGTACTTGTCTGTGTGTGGAAAAGCCCAAATACAGATTGGTATTTCTTCATTCTCGAGAACAGGCTTGAGTTATTTAATGTCTCCAAACAGTGTTTAGGGCTCTCATGAGACATTCAGAGAAGTGAGTAGTTGATATTTAATGTTACTGTATATGAGTGTTCTCCATCTCAATGATATCTGGTGACTGCAGTTGTGACAACAAGGATCCCTCATATCTCAGGTTATCCGAAGTTTTGTTCATCAAATCAAACTTCAGCTTCTTACAGAATCAACCTGTTAGAGATTAAATTTTCCATGTTGGTGAGAGAATAGCTGTTGCATTTCCACAGCTGTTCTGATTCCACCTAGGGCATGCAATAACTGTGTTCTCCTGAAATCAGCCAGCCTTAGATTCATGAATGGTTGTGATAGGGTTGGAAAGCAGTTTATGGAATTAAACAAATTTTGCATTTTCTGGTATAAAAAACGTGCTGGAATGCAGCTTTTATGTGTAGTGTATTAAAAAGTTTAACTTTTTTCTTTTTCAGACTGATGTAGAGATCTGTTTGATTGGTGATAGCTGCAAAAGTCCCATTGAAAGATTTTGGAATGGAAACAATATGATTTATATTTTGCAGAAAGCAGTAAGTGTGTATGTTAGTTGTTGATTAACCCAGACTTTTGAATTCCAAATCAACTATTTTCACACACCTTCCATTTTTCTGACTTACCTGTGTATTTCTCTTCAAGAAACCCAATGAAGAAAGTGACTCAATGGAAGAATCAAAAACAGATGATGGCATTTATGCCTCTGAGCTTTTATCAGAGGAGAGTTCTGGACCAGTGGCTCTTTCTGTCAGAAGAGCAAAGTAAGTGTCATTTTGATGTAATTTTCTTTTGCGACTCTTGTCTCTCTTCTCAATATTCAGAACCTGTATTATTTTCAATCCCCCCAAGTAAAGTTACTGATTAGTTGAGTGAGGAGATTGCAAAATTGGTTCCCCTGGCTAACAGTATTCCTAACAAAGTAGTTGAAGTCAAGGTACTGAGAAAGCATTTGTGAGCTGTCCCATGAGGTTAGTGGGATTGTGTGGGGACAATGGAAACTATTTGATTATTGCCAAAGAGAAGTAACTGCTTGGCTGGAGAAGAAAGAGTTAAAGAAGAAACCAAGTACATTGTGCAATCAAGCACCTGGCTGAGGAGGAGAGAGCATAAGATACCAAGACATCTGGCTGAGGAGGAGATGTATGTTAGTTGTTGATTAACCCAGACTTTTGAATTCCAAATCAACTATTTTCACACACCTTCCATTTTTCTGACTTACCTGTGTATTTCTCTTCAAGAAACCCAATGAAGAAAGTGACTCAATGGAAGAATCAAAAACAGATGATGGCATTTATGCCTCTGAGCTTTTATCAGAGGAGAGTTCTGGACCAGTGGCTCTTTCTGTCAGAAGAGCAAAGTAAGTGTCATTTTGATGTAATTTTCTTTTGCGACTCTTGTCTCTCTTCTCAATATTCAGAACCTGTATTATTTTCAATCCCCCCAAGTAAAGTTACTGATTAGTTGAGTGAGGAGATTGCAAAATTGGTTCCCCTGGCTAACAGTATTCCTAACAAAGTAGTTGAAGTCAAGGTACTGAGAAAGCATTTGTGAGCTGTCCCATGAGGTTAGTGGGATTGTGTGGGGACAATGGAAACTATTTGATTATTGCCAAAGAGAAGTAACTGCTTGGCTGGAGAAGAAAGAGTTAAAGAAGAAACCAAGTACATTGTGCAATCAAGCACCTGGCTGAGGAGGAGAGAGCATAAGATACCAAGACATCTGGCTGAGGAGGAGAGACTGGCTATTCTGGGACTGATTGTGAGAGGGTGAGGGTTGTTAAAAAACAAACTATAAGTCAGGAACTAAACATGATAAGCTACAAATAAAATGGTGTGAAAGCTAGAGCAATAGGTTAAAAATAACTGTTGTTAGAATGGTATAAAAGTTAGACCAATAGGCAAATAGTAAAGTGATTCACTTTATGGAGATGCTCTGGGTCCCTGCCAGTTGTAGGCCACAGGACTGTCTGGGGGTAGGTGAGCAAAGAAAGCTGTAGAAAGAGGATTATGATGCTGCATTCTTCTTGCAGAATGATTTAGTGTCTGCTAACAGAGCATGGTAGACAGGAGTTAGGTTTTACATAAGGGTTAGATTTAGCTATATTTGCTGGCATCTTATTTATTTTTTTCCATTCGTATTTCCAGACAGTTGATTTCCTTGTATGCCATGGTTCAAAATCCAAACATGACCCACTTGGAGCTAAGTGAAGTGGTTGTGCTTCCTCCCCTCTGGATAAGGTGTGACGGTTCTGATCCTGAACATACCTATTGGCTTGGAGCTGAGCCTCTCAAAGCTGGAAACAAAATCACAGGGATCAATTTTTATATGGTTACATGTGATGGTAAGGTTATAATGACACATAATGAAATGTGGAAGGCTTAAATATGTGGGAATATTGATGTAGTGATGCTGTCTTTGTCGATGTTAGCTTGGTACTGCCCTGTTTTAAAAACGGGGGGATAAAAGGAGAGAAAAGTTCCAAATTTGAATTGTGTCAAGTGAGACTTTTTGATTCTAACTTTTTTTCCTTTCCTAGGTCCTACAGCTGATAAAACCTGTTTTGCAAACCTGGAAGAGCTCAAAATGACACATAGAATAAAGCATCATTCATCTGTTGTAAGTTTTTACAGTCTGTCATGTCTCCAATCTAAGTTTAAAAACTCTGGCTTTTGGATTGATGATGCTGGTTTTGGGAAGCTTTATAGATTCTGTTTAGAAACTCGCCTTAGTATGAGTCTCTAGTGTAACGGTCTCTCTTGAAGAAATATTTGAGCTCCCTATGTTGTAATGAATTTGCCTGATATTAGCCCTTTCTCTGTGTGTGAAATGCTTTTAAAATGATTTTGCATTTTGCGTGAATACAAAACAACCAATGTTGTGGGTTTTTGATTTTAAATCTATTCATTCTAGGTGACAACAAAAGGATTTGCTCAATATGAACTTATCAGAGCTGCTGCAATTGAGGGCACAACTGTAGAATCTGAAAGCAATATCTGTATTGATATTACGTGGAATACTGTAGATAAGATTCTGGAGACACCCCCACTAATTTCAGCTGCCACACTGGTAAGTCAAGAAGAGCAAACAAGCCCAAGCTCTTTCTGTGGCTTACATCCCGAGTAGTATAAAGGTTAGAAAATAAGTTTGCCTCTTGATGTTTGCATTCGTTATTCTTTATGTAAGCAAGAGAAGTGTTCAAAATCTGAATTACCAGTTATGCTAATATGCATTTCACTAGTGACAATTTTAGGACGCTTGTTCTGAAGTTTGACACTGACATAAACTTCTGGAACTTTCAGAATATTGCACTGGAGCCCGGGGACCCCAGAAGTCCCGTGTATCAGCTGTACAGGGAGCTGCAGTTTCTCCTTGTAAGTATAAGTGAGAAGTTCCTGTTTCAGACTTGCATGGAATTGTGATTTTATGTGTTAATAATTTATTTAAAACTTCACCAGATGCTTCAAAGATAACTATAAACTTTTATTTTAGAATAAACTTTGAGTTCAGTTTTGGGAACCTTGAATACAAAGAGGACACACGAACACCCAAGCCAGGGAATTCAAGAGGTTTCTAAGCTCATGGTTGGCTGTACAGAGAGAGATGTGTGATTCTTGGAGAAATTAACTACTTTTTGAAGTATGACACGTGCAGAACCTCACACAAGAACTGATTTGTGTTGTTTCAATGTTCCTGCTGCCTCTAGGCTTTGGCTGAAGGTTTGAAGACGGGTGTAACTGAGTGGCCTGAGCTGTTAGAGTCCAAACCTGCTGTTGAACTGGTCCAGGAATTTCTGACTGGTAACTGCTGCTTGTTACATGGGGAGACGGGGAGGGAGGGATGGCACATTTCACAGAAATAAAAGAAAATTCCACATGAGCTTTAAATGTGTCAGATGTCCTTTTGGTGGTGGGGAAACTATTCTGATGACAACTTAAAGCATCCAAAATTACTGATTCCTTCTGAAAACTGGTGAACACTGTGTGTCTTGTCAGAAGTTTAAGATACTAGAAAACAAACCTAAAAAGGGAATTGGATGTAGGGATGCACCAAAAGCTGTTCAGATGCAACTGTAAAATTTTTGGTATGTAGACTAAACTTGGACAAAACATAAACCAGACAAAACATAAACCAAACGACAGCTGACAAATACAGGTAGAAGAAAGCCAGACACTTACCAGACCACCTGCTGCCCTTTACTGCTTCCACACTGGTACTTCACAAGGTAGTACTGAGATAATGGTACGTAGTAAAGGCATATGGGGAAAATGCAGAGCTTAAAATAAAAAATGCTGAGAAAGTTTATCTTCAGACTATATCCTTGCCTAGTAAAACCAGTTTCTAAATGGATACATTTTGTCTATTAGCCATCCAGTCAGGGTATTTGTTCATGATAATGTCTCTGGGGATTTATACCATTGGTTTGATGGTATTTTTTATTTCATAGTGGTGAAATTTATTTTTCTCCTCTGTTAGATTTAAAGAAGAAGCTGGATGGATATTGTGTATCTGGAAACAAGGATGGAACAGAGGTACCAATTGCCTTGTCAGCTTGTTACCCTTATAACTATAGTTATGTCAAATTTTGACTTACATAATATTTTCTATAATATATAGTATATTATTTATGTTCTATTGTTAATTTGCTTTTCTTGGCTAATGTAATGCTTTGGGGCCAATTTAATGGTATCAGTTGGGTGTCTGTCCTATTTATCTAGAGGTTTATGATATTCTAAAGCAATGGACAGATTCAAATTCAGATTTCTTTTCCCTTTCAGTCTATAGGAAAAGATTTGGGTCTTTCCCCTATTGAGAGGGAACTTTTGTTTTGTTGATAAGCTAAAAATGTAATGTTTTTTGTAACAGCTAAACCAGAATAATTAGGATGAGGATGACAGGAAAAGTTTTCTGTTTTGAGAAGCTATGTATGTATTGATTTTGGTCTCCAAGGGCACTGCTGGGTGTACATACCGTTATTTAATCATCTGTAAGTTCAGTGTAGCATAGGTCATTCTGAGTTAGTGCTTGCTGGGCTCTATTCTTGCTATTTAACAGTGCTTTGTGCATCGTGCCATTGCAAGGAGAAAGGGACCATTTTGATGAGGGGTTTTTAGTAGACAGTTTGATTGAGCTTTAGTTGGCTGTGATCAAGTCTTTCTGATGGTAGGCTTCACTTCCTGCTCCAAAGGTAGCAAGTATCCAATGTGGTAATTCTGAATGGAATTAGTGTCAGTTTTAAATAAAAATATGCTTCCAAATTACTATACATTACTAGTTTATAGGTGGTAGTTTCCCTGGAAAAGGGGAAAAATTAGCGATGCACCCAGTTTTGATCTCTGGAGAAAAATTTAATTCCTAAGGCCTTTGAATCTTAGACATTGTTTCTTACTTAAGACAAACTAACTCTTTCAGAAAATCAAATGTGACACAGAGGCAGTGGACAGCTCAATGAAATCAATCTTCAGTGAGCGAGGAGACCTGGATTTTGCTGAACAATTATGGTGCAAAATGAAAAGTAAGTGTGTTGTGGGATTTTGCCTCATCTGGTTTCCATTAATTCTTCTGTTCTCTGTGTCTACTATTCTGTACTGCTTTCTCAGTGAAATGAATATGAATTTCAGTTTTAAGGACTAATTAGCTCTTCAGAAAATTGTTATCAACAGGCTTTTTCTCCAAGCTAATTTTAGTTAATTGAGTTTATATACTTTATTACAACACATAAAGGTGGACAGGCATCTAGTAGCAGATACTATATTTCATTTGATTTGATTGTAAAAGGTACAAAGCAATCAGTACTCATTTTCTCTGGAATAGGAAGCTTTAGAAATCATTTGTCTTTCTAGATCTGAAGGACAACTTTTAAGTTAATAAAGATGCATGTAAACATCATTCTTGTAATACCACTCATGGTCCTTCAGTAAAATACATTTTAATTTACTTAATACTGTTTTTTTCAGATCACTAATTAACTTCCGTTAAGCTGTTTCAGAGAGTAAAACAGCTCCTTTCTTTTTGAGGGATGGACTTATGCCTCTTTTAAATCCCATTCATTCCTACTTAGTGCAATAACTGTTCAGTTAAATTTATCAAATGTGTTCGGCTTCAATGTATATAGAGAGAGTGTAGCCAAACTATGTTATGTGACAATCTGTCTCTGCTGTGTGCTGTTCTCCAACAGTCACATGCAGTTCAGTGGTCTCTTTTGGGCATTGTTGCTTGAGAATAACCCTTTTTAAAGTCATAATGTGACCAACTTAACAAAAAGCAGTACAATCTGGCATTTTAGATTTCATTCTTTAAATAAGGGGTTTTGTTCTGGCAAGCACATTTCGGCCTATTGTTGCTGACTGAAGGGCTAGAGAGAGAGCCTAGATTGATAAAATATTGCACCTTTTTTTCTTAAGGTGTCAGTTCCTATCAGGAGTTGATAGCATGTTTCACACTGATCCTAAAATCCCTGGAACGTGGTGAGATACAGCCCTGGGTATGTTTTTGTATTTCACAATAAATTTGTACCTGTATTTCACAATAAATGTTAACATTTTGAGTTGTTTGAACTACAGTGTAATTCTTGTCACTCAACTGGCCCTCATTTCTGTGTTGTATTGTTTTCAAATGACTTTGAGGTGTCACAGGTTGCCTCTGTTTCCAGGTGTTGTACTTCTGATCAATGTTTATGACTTGTACACAGTTACATCACAAGAAAACCTTTCAAATTTTCAGATTCATCACGGGAGTAGCAGTTTGCTGAGTAAATTGATTCAACAGTCTTACCATGGAAAGATAGAGGCCGTTTCTCTCACTGGCATCACTCCGATTCAAATGCTCTTGGAGATTGGTTTGGATAAGATGAAGAAGGATTATGTCAGTTTTTTCATAGGTAAGCCTGGTAGCTGTTAACATGGTTAGAAATTCAAGAGGAGGGGTATTCCATGCAGGAAATAATGATTGTTTTGGTACTCTTGATCTTGCTTCCGCTTCCATCTGCTGAAGGGCTGTTTTCAGCCTTCTTTAATTATTGTACTTTTTAGTTGTATTTGGCTTCAAAATTTTAAAAAAGTATTTGTTTCAAAATAATTATAGCTTGTATAATTGTGTGTTTCCTTATCAAATTGGAATTTGAGTATTTCAGTGTTATAGTTTTGTTGTTTGTTTTTCTGAATCTCTGGGTGGGGTTTGCATTTTAACATTGTTATTACCCCCTTTCTTTTCCTTTATATCTTCATTTCTTCATTTCCTTTTTGTTCTGTCATCTTGTTCTCATGTTTTGTTTCATTTGCTTTTTTATTTTCACTATTTGTAAGCCTGTATGTCCCAGAGACAGGGGTTGTCTTGAAATATGTGTCGGTTTCTTCACTGTGGAGCCCTGGTTGTAAGCAAAAGAACACCACTGCCATGCCACAGGGTTTTTTCCTTGTCTTCAATGTGTAATCAAATAATACCGCAGTCCTAGTGACTGCACTTTTCTTTGGTAGAACTCCCTGTCTGATTACCTGAATGGTATTTATATTTCATGTAGTAAACTGTAATTATATTATTTTCTTCCCCCTGTTCTTTTCCCAGGCCAGGAACTTGCAACATTAACCTACTTGGTGAGATGCTTTATTTGTTTTTTTTGAGCTGTGAAAGCAGTATAAAGTAGAGCACACTTAGCTGATGGTGGGGGGGGATGTGAGACATATCATTTCTGTAAGCTGAGAAACTGAATTGCAAATCACGAGATGGAACAATATACTGCAGAAATGTCAATGTTGTTTCCTTATATGATTTCCTAGGTGTCTGATATGGGTTGCTGTCAGGCAGGACAGTGAACCTCTGCTCAGACTTTGACAGCATGGAACTTAGTTCTGAGTCTGCTGGGTCATTCTTAAAATTTTGCTTTCTCAAAAGAAGCAGGAAAATGATTTTGGTAATCTGAGGTTGTGTTGTGTGACTGTAGAAATTGAATGTACTGTTAAGAGCAGAAGCTGTTTGCTGTTCCAGGATTACTTCACTTCCACATTGGTGGATTTACAAGAGCAAATTCATCGTGTTCAAAAGCTTCACCATATGTTGGAAATAATGGTCAGCTGTACAGTCCTACTTCAGTTCAAACACGAGAACCTCTTCCCTTTGACACAGTAATTATTTAATTTTTACTTCTTGCTTTTAAAAGACAATAAGAAATAGACTCTTTTCAGCAGTTGTAAAGAAACTTTAAAAAGCAGACATACTTAATGTTGATGATGAGACTGCAGAAGTAGCAGTTGGATCTTTCTGCTAAATTTTGCTTTGTGACTAAAATTGAAAATGAATGGAAATCATAAAATCAGAGAGTACAGTTAGTGTTGCACAAGGTTTATGCAGTGTTGCACAAGCATTTCTTCAAAGAAAGTAACTAGTTGTTGTCTATTGTAGAATCTGCATGAAGTATTATAGGGAAAACCCTCTAGATGAGAAGCATGTGTTTCAGCTCCCCATCAGATCAGCTCTCGTCAAGAAGTTCTATGAAGAGTAAGAGAACTTTCAGTGTTTGCAACATAAAACTGAGATGTGACCAAATACCTGACTGAATTTGGACATTTTTTGGTATTCTCTCAGTGATCACCTACAAGTATGGAAGGTGGACATAAGTAGTGGGCATGGACCGAAGGAGGTTAAAACAACATGGCAAGTTAGTACTAATCCTCCAGTTGAACATATGACATCAAACAATACAGGTAACAAGTGTTTGTTGCTGTGTTATATTTTTAGAATTAAAATGACAGAATGGTTCCAAATACAACATGATTAAGCATTCTCCTCAGCATCTTATACTTGTTTCTAAAATTTTTGCCAGTGTATCTGAGAATGGGTTTGAGGAGAAATTTGCCTGTTATTGAATGCTGGTCAGAGAAGCAAGCAGGTGCGAAGGAGAGCAGACATGCCTTGCTGCAAACATGCAGAGCAATGAAAAGACATGAGAATGGGGAAGAATTAATCACATAGAAATCATTCGCCTTCTGGGTAGAGGTTTTCTACAGGGTAAAGCTTTCCTGTTATTCTCAGCTTCTGTCAGGAAGTGCTCCTCTAGGCAAAACTGAAGTTTTAAAACCAGTTCTTGAAGCTGCTGCATGACCCAATCTCTACAATTTCTCTTTCCAAGGACAGTGGCTAATCCCGTTTTTATTCTTCTGTCTATGCAGGTCTCTTGTCCGATTCCACAGTTAATGGAAGCAGTGAAGAAAGAATGTATTTTATTACAGTGGTTAAGTGCAGTCAGGTGCATTTCACATAAATGCATGTTTCTCTGCAGGCAGGCACTTGAAAGGTACAGTAAAGGGGAAAGCTCAGTATTATGTGTGTCCCGACAGTATATTTAGAAACACTCTGTGATCTGAAGAACAGTACATCTTACTGAGTTACTTGCTTTAGTGTGCTCCAAGTATGACTGGCATACATGGTCTTAATTCCTGTTTGCATGCCGTTTGTTATAAATGTTGTGCAATGATGACTGTACAGTATAATTATTTTGAAAATATAGTAGATATTTTTGTTCATATCTTTACAAACATTCAATAAAGTGCTGCCCTTTGGGGTTTAAATTTTAGTTTTATTTAAGAATGCAGACACTGTTCAAAGGGTGAATTATCTTAAGCCAACAAAACAAGCAGTACTGTCATGTTTTCCTGGGCCAAGTGACATTTCATCATGCAAGTATATCTGGAAAGCTGTTCATCCAGGGCACTGTGGACTTCTGACAGTTTGATTTCTTTTGTCGCTGTATTTTGGAGTATTCTTGGATTTACTTCTCTCTCCTCTTCAGATTATTTTTTTCCCCTCAATACAAAGTGAATTATTTTAACTGTTTTCTTGCATACTTTTGCATATTTTCTTCAGTATAATTGGCTGGGCATAAGCATTTAAACATGTTGGTGTCACAGCTGCACACATGATGTTGATCAGATAGTTTGTGATGTTTTTGTAGTGTAACTTTGAACAATTACATAGTGTTGCATATGCTGATTAAATAATGAGACAAATGTTTTGTGTAAAGGAAAATTATTGATGAGTAAGGAAACCCCCAATATTCATGATTTTTAAAAACTATAAATCTCTATATTTTCTGGTTTCTCCTCAGTAAATCTTATTTCTTATCCCTTTCTAATATTCCATTCTGGAGTGGTAGAAAAAGAGGCACCTGTGCTAAACATTAACCAATATAATAAAGCAGCTGCACTTTATTTGTTAGGCAAAATGAAGGTGTGTGTAAGCATGCAAGTTTAACTGTGATTTCGAAGGTAGAATATTAGTAGGACAATACTGATGAGTATGCAGAGTGTGAAAACTGTAGGAAGAACAATCTCTGTCACCATTTCCATGTGAGCAATCAGGGAATCTAAAATTTGAATGAATAATATGTAAGTCATTTACATACTACATTTACATATTACATTTACAATCTTCTGGAGTATACTAATTCTTAACTTAGAGTTAACATAGATTAAGGATTTTATTTTTTTTTTTAACATTTATGGCTAAAATTACTTTGTTAAATATTGACATAAACAACAAACAGAAAAATCCGTAAGTCTGTAAAAAGCTGGAGCAAATCTGTGATAGTTTTCCCTTTTTTATTTTCCAAGGTAAATTTCTGAAGATATGTCAGTACTCAAAGGGCTGCAAATATTGTGCTTGCCATGAGTTAGCTTCAGTGCATCAGCAGTATTCTACTGTTCCTTTGATTTGTGTTCTCCCCACCGCAAGGGAAAGGTAGAAAAGAAGTTGTCAAAGAGAAATCCTCAGGAAGATCTTCAGCCTTTCTATGATTTTTCTTTGAAAAATTAAAGGGGTTTTATTTTGTAGTGTTTTACTCCACAGATAAGCCTCAAAGAGTTCAGTAAGCAGTTAATTCACATAGAACATATTACTCAGCAGCAGCTGAGGCTGAAGTAGACTACGTTCAGGATGACTGCTTAGACCTTTTCTAGCATGTGGAATTTAGCTCATCCTCCTCCTGAGACTTTATAATACTTATTTCATCTTTCCTAAAAGTTTCAGAAACCCATCGTGGTAGACTTTTCTAGTTCAGGAGTTGTGAAAGGTCCTGAATCACACTAGGAAGGTCTTGAGTGAGATGCATTAGCACTGTGGGTACTGTAGGCAAAGTCTGCTGTGTTGGGTATTCTTGAGCAGCTGCTGGAAGTTGTGGTGGTGTCAGCTTTGCTACCAGGAGTATGAAAGAGCAGAAATGTGACTTGATACTACCTTAGGCAAGTCCTGAGCCCATTTTTTTATAGTTCTTTTTTATGTAACAATCAAATGTGGCAGGTTTCTGTAGTGTAGTGGTTATCACGTTCGCCTCACACGCGAAAGGTCCCCGGTTCGAAACCGGGCAGAAACAGCCCTCCAATACTCTTATTTTCCCCATGCGATGCTTCAGGCTTGGGGAAG
>NW_009922368.1:98674-151030 GCF_000696875.1 Nestor notabilis | reverse complement strand
GTGTCAGTGCTGATGGATGGAGCTGAACATGAGCCACCATGTGCCCAGGCAGCCAAGAAGGCCAACAGCGTCCGGGCCTGTATCAGAAATAGTGTGGCAGCAGGAGTAGGAAAGTGAGGGCAACGGAGCTGGTGAAAGGCCTGAAGCAAAAGTCTGATGAAGAATGGCTGAAGGAACTGGGGGGGTTTAGTCTGAAGAAGTAGGGAGGACCTTATTGTTCTCTACAACTACCTGAAAGGAGGATGTAGTGAGGTTGGGAGTCAGTCTCTTCTCCCAAGTAATAAGCAACAGGACAAGAGGAAACAGCCTCAAGCTGTGCCAGGGGAGGTTTAGACTGGTTACTGGGAGGAATTTCTTTGCCCGAGAGGGTGGTGAGGTATTGGAACAGGCTGCCCAATCGCCATACCTGGAAGTCTTCATAAAACTTGGAGATGAGGCCCTTGATGACATGATTTAGTGGTGAGCTTGCACTCCTGGGGTAATGGTTGGACTTGATCATCTTAAAGGTCTTTTCCAACCTGGTTGATTCTATGATTTGGAGATTTTTCTGTCTGCATAGTTGTCTTGATTTGTCTGGGTTTGGTTTGTTTGAAAGAGCATTCAGCACTTTTAGTATCTTAAGGTGAATATTGTCATCCCTAGCCTTAATTTTAAATAGTAACTCCTTCATTTTGTGTATTCCATTAACATCCAAAGTTGGTT
This sequence comes from Nestor notabilis, assembly GCF_000696875.1. NCBI lineage: Eukaryota > Metazoa > Chordata > Aves > Psittaciformes > Psittacidae > Nestor > Nestor notabilis. The sequence goes on along the minus strand of NW_009922368.1, from coordinate 150,328 downwards.
CATTTAGCCATGGTGAGTTTAGTTGGAGAGAGTAAAGACATTTTTGAGAGGCTTATTGTGTTTGAAAGTTGTTGTGCTTTCAGGGAGAAAATACCTTTTAGGACCTGCTAACAGGAGTATTCACTGAGAAATTTAAAATTAGGAAATCGTATAATATGCTTTTCTAAAACAAAACAGAAGACATAGAATTACCTGTAGCAAGGTGCTGGTGTGTGGTGGAGCAAGTGTCCATGGCCTCCCCATGCCAGTTGTCCACCTGAGAAGGTTGACATGTAGCAGTTCAATTAGACTGTAATATTCTGTCTCATTCCCAGCAGCTTTTCCTCTGTCCCTGAACATTTACCTTAAAACTATTTTATTCTGTCAACACACAATTTTCTGAAGATTTATGTTTATCTTTGTGATTTTTATTGCAATACATTTTTTATACTTCATTTTTTAATAAAATTTTTGAAGGCACATAATATATTCCATATTCTGATAAGGCAGTATGTACATAATTTTCTGCCTAGAAATCTGATAGAGCACTGGTAACATGATTCAAAATCTTACATCACATCAGTAAGTCCAATTAGAGTTTGTGAAATGCTTTAGAAACAGTATTTGAGGCTGTTGCCACTTTGTCTCTTTAGGTGTGTGTATTTAACACATCCCTAATTTAGAGAACCAAAGTGTTGTTTCATTCACCATATTCTTGCCAGTTGTTTCCCAAAATTCAATGTGATATTTGACCATATATCAAAGAAAAAGATAAAAAGAATAAAACTAGCAACTAACATCACCTCTCTTGGGCTTGGGAATCCATTTGCACTGATAATCTTTTTATAATAGTCAGCGGATGCTTTTGGGTATCGTGGTTTGTTCTTGTTTTTGAAATCAACATGATAAAATCCATATCTCTCGGAAAAGCCTTTGTTCCATTCAAACTTGTCCAGCAGTGACCAGGCAGTGTAACCTTTGACATTAACACCATCATTCAGAGCTGTAAACAGAATAGAAATTACTCTGTTAAACTTGTTGCCTGTATTTGTCAGCCTGCAAATCTGGTTCTGTAGGTGGTTTGTTTTACACTAGAAAGAGATGGGGAGGAAGACAGGAAAACAGTAAATGTGAAGTAATTTAGATTCTTTGAAAATGCTTCCTTTAGCTTAGAGGTCCCAGAGCTCATAGGTGCAATTTGTCCTTTCTAGAAGTGGAAATTGATGATCTATTACAATATTAAATCTCTTGAAGGTTATTGTATTTATCAGCATCACTACATTTGGCTGGGTTGTCATTTCTGTTAAAATTTATTAGTCTACTTTGCCCATTTTCATCTGTGAATATTTATTTCTCTATGATGTCAAAAAGAATCAGAAGGTGAAAACACTCAAAAAGCTCACGCACTGAAAAGATGTTTTTAAAGTTACCTTTGAGTATTTCATTAATATATCCTTTCAGATAGTCTATCCTCCATTCATCACACAGCTGAGTACACTGTACCTTTTCAGAAACTCCATTCTCTGTCACATAAATGAGAGGATTCCCATACTGTGTCTGCAAACAAAGATGGGGTTAGACTGGTTCATATAAACAAAATCATCTCATACTGTGACAGGACACAAGACTTGGAAAATAGCTTTTTATGCATTTTACTAGATTTTTCTTCCTAAAGGTAATAGTAAGTAAATGTAGGAATTTAAGTTAACTATGGTTTTATTTTAAAGTAACTCAATTCTATAGTTTTCTGAGCTGAAATTAAGGTCAGTTTTTTGGCAAAGAAACTTCCCAGTATAACCTATAAAACATTTTAAGTGTAGTTTCTGCATATAACCAGGCATTTTGTTCACTTCCTTTTAAAGATTTACTCTATAATCACCTTAATGAAGTTGAGTAATCTTCTGAATCCCCAGGGCACAGAATATAACCATTTAGGTCCTGGAGCTGGCCATTTTGGGTCCACCAGTTCAGCCAAATCGTAGTCAGTGTGGTAACTGGGCACTTGTAGGAAGGGAAAGCTCTTCTGTAGGACATAACAAGTAGTAAAATGGCCTACTCCCAGGAAATCTGATGTGCCTTTAATGTAGGTTTTCTCTTGCACTGAGAAGGTTGGTAATCTTGAGGTCCCCAGGCCCTGCTGAGCACTCTTCCTACCTATGGAAATAGCACAGAGATTTGGTTTCTTTACCTCACCCACAATAAATGCAGTTTTCCTGAACTTGGTGTTAGTGTAGAGGGCAGTTTAGTTTGATTGCTTTTTTGAGATGAAATAATCTTCCATCCTTTTGGTTTGGAGAAGTTCAGCACAATACAGGGAGAAAAAAGTGAATTAAAGTGATTGGGGATTTTTTTTCTTTTCAAAGAGCATTGATAAATGTTAACAGAATGCTTGGAAACATAACATGATAAGAACAGAAGTGCTTTGCTGCTGAGTACACTGCCTAGCTGCTTCATCTTGTGTAACAAAGAGTGTGGAACCATGTAGCTTCAGTGATGGAAAAGTGCTGGTTCTTTGTCTTTAGGTTAAAGAAAGGTATTTAACAATTCCTTGTCATAGTCAGGGTACTAAAACAGAGTCTAACAGAAAAGTAAAACATTGGCTTCCTTTCCAGCTTGGAGCACTCCAGTTTGGAGATGTGCACCTGTTGGGCTGAACAGCAGCTCAACTTCTTGGTTCTAGTAGGACCCCAGACTGCTGAGGAGCTGTGTCTGGCCCATGGGCTGTTGTTGATTAGCCTTGCCTCTTCTGTGTCTTCATACTGGGCTAAACTCCACGTTGGTCATTGTAATATGCTGTAAGTGTGTAGTTTCTTCATGTTATAGTTGGTTACTGGGACTTACCCACATAATTCTTCATAACTTCTGGATAGTCTCCTTTGTAAATCGGATTTGCGAACCATCCCAAATGGAACTGTATGTATCTTTCAGCAGCATCTCTGTCTGTTTGGCTGTGTGGATCAATAGGCTCACCCCAGCCACTGGTTAGGGAAATTCCAATCATACCTTAAACCACAAAGTGACAATTCTGTAGTTTATGCATGATCTTTAATCTGTTAATATAAATAGGAGTATAATTACAGAATGAATCCTTATTACCTTGCTGCTCGCTACGCCATGTGTCGTTGTAAGAGTGCCATACCTTTGCATGAGCCTGGAAGTTTAAACCAATAGGTCATATGCATGTTTTAATCTTATGCCATAGTCAGTATAGAAAGATCAAGAGTAGTTTTTGCATTCAGGTATGTCTGAAAATACCACATTATTTCTTCTATGTGTATGGTGGAATCTTTTAATTTCATATAAGATGTGAAAAAAGCATTTATGCATGATTCCTTCCTTCAATTCCAGGAGGTGCCCATAAAGGTAATAAAAATTCAGTGTAGTGTCTGTCCATCTTTGGATGTCTTTGCCTAATTTATCCAGGCAAGTCAAGGTTTATTTTCAGGAGATCTAGCCTTACTCAAGTCACTTGCAAAATTCAAGTTCATTTCTGAATTCAAGTTCAGTCCTGTTGGCTGGGATTTTTGCTCCTTGTTTCTGGAGTCGCCTGGATATTTTGTTACTCAACCAGTTTGAAATGTACTGTAAAAGAGACACTTAAAAGAAAATGTAAGTTGTTGCAACAGTGTCACATCAAGCACCTAGTATGTCATTCTACACCTCAATATGAGCTGGTGGTTTAGATCAGGTGGTAATTTCAATGTACGACTTGGAAATGACATCAGTGCAAAACTATTTCCATAGACCTTAGTCTGTTAAAACCTCTTAATTTACACATAATTTGAAGCATGATTTTTGTTTTACTTTAATCATATGGTGTGCTGCTTTGTATGCACCGCATCCACCGAGCTTCAGTCCTGGTGCATGTTCTCCTGTGTCATAACCTTTTACAGCAACTGCCTGCAAATACATAGAGTGAGTTAGTCTCTGAACAGCAGAGGTAAGGAATTTGCTGCTGTGCCATGGACTCTGCTCTCCTGTATGGTCTGTTTCTCTATCCTCTCCACTCCCCTTTTTCCTTCACCTCCCCTCAACTCCCATGTACAACCCCACTGCTTGGTTGATAATATACTGTGGCTTGTTGGAAACAATGTGTTGGCGACTGGAATTTTGTATCTTAAAACTCTGCCCTTGTGCAGAATCTGACCACTGAGATTTTGGGGTGAAGCGTCTCCCTTTCCCTTTCTCTCTCTAATTTTTAACCTGTTTTCCTGGACTGTCATTTCCACAGAATTTTGGAAACAGAACAGTGTAATGGGAGTGATTGGAAGGGAAGCATTGATAACTTACCCAAGGGTCACTAAAAGTAATCCAGTGTTTCACACGATCACCAAACTTCTCAAAGCATAGATTTGCATAATCATTGAAGTGATCTATCATGCTTATATTTTGCCAGCCACCATGCTTTTCTTGGAGAACCTTTGTAAATAAGAATTTCAAGAATCAATAATGCTGTTTAAAATTTCACTTGCCTGTTAATGAAGACTTACTTATATTTCAGTAGCTCAGAAGATTTTTTCAATCTTCAACATATATAAAATGCAAATTAATAGAAAATAATTCTAAGCACATGTAAGACCTTGCAGCCATCTTTAAACATTTTTGTAAGTACGTATAAATTTCCTCTCAGAAGCATTCATATTACCATTTCACTAACTTAAATATTGTCTAACCTGTGGAAGATCCCAGTGGTAGAGGCTCACGATAGGGATAATGTTGTTTTCCAAAAGACTATTAATTGTATCATTGTAGAACTGTATTCCCTTCTCATTCACTTGCTCTGCTGATGAAACAAACAGATAAGAAAATACCTGGTTTGGTTTACAAATAACTGGAAGAATAGAAACCTAAAACCTTTAACTGAGGCATTTTACAGTGCAGTGAGGGGTTGGCTGTAATGGGTGTATAATGGTTAAACTCTGTTCTGCAAAGAAACAGAAATCAGTTTAAAGGCAGTGTTAAACAATGATGGTATGTCTACTAATGCTTGTAAGAATGTGGTGAAAATGTTTTGCTTACTTTTGATGCCAGTGGGCATAATCCGAGGCCATGAGATAGAAAAGAGATAGTGATTCACTTTCAACTCCTTTAGTAGCTGAATGTCATCCTGTGAAAAGAAAACCCAATTAACATTTCTTATGTCTGAGCAGCGTGACTCTTTAGTTACTCATCTATCTTAAGTAGTACTGAATGCAGAAAATCTAGAGAAGAGTTGCACAAAAAAGAGGATTCTGTCAGTTATTTTCTGCATTTGCTTTGAGATGATGGCTCTTTCTACTTGTATACTTTTTAACTATTTTTTTCCTTGACCCTAAAGCGGTCTGTAATGTTTTGTGTTAACAACTGTGGGAACACGTTTTCACCATCAAATAGGGGACAGACAAATGAGTTGAGGTATTCTGCAACCTGATTATATTTGTCAGAATTTGCACTGGGAATGTTTTAAAGAATATAAACCTGTAAATCTTGACCTCAAACATTTCAGCTTAGGCGAAAAACACAAATTCAGGTTTTCATTCACTGTCTCATCCTGCAGTTAGCACAAAGAATAAATTCAGTATAAATACATGTTCTTCTTCTAAGAAATTGTTCCTTTTGGTATTAAATGAAATTAGAAACTGATGGTGTGAGAGCCAACACAGAGAATTCAACGATGAAAGCACATAGAGAAAGTGCTCTTATAACATACAAGTTTTAGAAAGCATCTCAAAATACAAGCCCACAGGGGTGAGCAAATACTGAAGTGCTGTCATTTATGTCTGAATCCTCTCTGTAACCTGCATCCTGTGATCATCTGTCAGTCTCTTCTAATGCAACAGCCCTGTGAGCTTCCGAGTTCCAACCTCTGTGGCTTTTCATTGAGCTGTACTTTTGAGCTTTTACTTCTTTGAGAGAGATCAAATGAAATCCCTCCTGCATTTTCCCATTTTAGGATAGTAAGGCATTGTTAGTTTCTTTCCTCTTAGTTCTTGTGGAGACCTCTGCTCCTCTTTATTTCAAAATGGGAAATCAGTAGCATGAAATGGCTCCAGAATATTCCTAAAGGTGTAGTTCCTCTTTAACAATACCTTAACTTTGTAGTAGCCATCACATGCTGAATCTCCTGTTTCATTTCTGAACACTTTTCCTTTTTTGTGAGTAAAAGCATCCCAGATACTTGGTCCTTTCCCATCCTTGTCCCAGGCCCCTTCAGTCTGGTATGCAGAACTTCCAATACCCCATAAAAACCCTAAAGGTAAAAAGAAGTGAGTTGTTATCTCAGCATTTGCCTGCAAAATTGGTATTCATACTAAGTTTCCATATGAGAAAGTAATTGCTAAAGCTTCAGAGCTGTGTAGCTTGGTGTGAACTGAGCATGACTTTGTGCCTAGTGAAGAGGCCAATGTTTTCTCTATGAAACTTTATCAGTGCATAAAAAGGGACTGTCTGAAAATGTGGTGTAGATCAAAGGTGTCCTTTCCTCAGGCACTGAAAAAGAAATCTAATTCTTTCATATATTAAACCTTGTTCCTGTTATTTTGCAGTATTGAGGTAGTGCATTGATAGTGTGGCAGAAACGTCTTGCTGTCAGAAAAAAGCAGGTTCCCACATTTTGGCCTGCTACTTTTATGGGGTTTTATAGTGATTACGAGTGTAGCTGTTACGTAAAACATGTAGAAAGATTCTGGATCATTTTCCTAGTATTATACAAAAGGATGTGTTTAATCCATTTTATAAGCCACATAAAAACATGAGCATGAAAAAAAAATTGGTGCCTGTTTCTTTTTAGTTTTGATTTTGGTAAAATGAAATGTGTGTGTATAAATGCATGTTGAAGAAAGAACAAGGTTTCATAAAGCAGTACTCAGGGGTGGATTAGATAATACTACACAAGTTGAAACAAACCTAATGCAACTATTTAATTCATGTTCATTTCTTAAGTTAGCTCTGTAACAAAGTATATGTTTGCTTTATAATTCTTCATTAGTTGTAAATAATGAAAGAGTTTTCAGGAGTGATTTGTTACACTGCGCTTCTTATTCAGTCGTAGACAGGAAAGGGAGATCTGGTTGTGAAATACTAATCTATTATCATTTACTTGGAGTTTAGTGGTTTAAGCGACTATACGAAGAGCAGAGTTAGGTAAATCCCTGTATCCCCAGGGCTAGATGCACAAGATGATGTTAAGTATGAATTCTGCAAGAGTCTGAATGTTTGTTTCTGCCCTTTCCCTGGAAGAACAAGGAAAACCTTTTGGCAGCTTTCTTCTGCAAACACACAAGTAGATCTAGAGCATTATAAACCCCACAACCAACTGTAGTTCGAAAGTACCATCTGGAAAAGTGCCATAATAGAAAGAGCCTGAATTATTCTTTGTCCGCTGGAAATCCTCAGCTGTATCCAGCCGTGCCATGGGCACAAGCATATACCATAGTCTCAGAATGTAAGTCTTCATCACTCTTGATTTCCTCACTGCCAAGCGTCCTCTGCCAGTTCCCACCTGATAAAATAGAAGAGCACTGTCAAGTGTTGCCACCCTGCAAAGTAGGCTTAGGGTGATCAAAAGGGAAGAGCTTATTTTTACTGCTGAATAGGTACAAAAGCAGTGCTTGGGTGAAGTGGAAGGTGCAGTTAAGCTTCTGGCAGGGTGATGAAATGAGGGAAGAATGAAGTGCAAAATTATAACTCTTAGAAGCGTTCCCTGCATGTTTTCTATAACATTACTTATCTACTATATTCTAAAGTCTCCTTGTTGGAAGCTGTTTTGTTCTGGATGTCAAACTGTCCCACCAGTGTCAGTAACCAACACTTGGGAGTGGGAGCAAGAAATAGAAGTGATTATGCCTCTAGCATCTTGCCAGCTACATATATAATAGAAACAAACCTTGTGGAAGTGGGAAAGGAAGATTAACACTTGTAGTTGTTGCAGTTTTAATAATTGCAGCTTTTATCTTGATGATGTCCCAGCATCAATTTAAAATGTTAACTGCTAAATCAGGTTAAACTATTGGTGGGAGGACCAATTCTATCCATTTTAAATAACACTGCAGAAGGGCTTTGTATGACAGTATTACTTTCCCCAAATCTATACAGTTCCCAAAAGATGTGTTCTACATTCCTGAGCCTCTGTTGGTGAATTTGGAGATGGGGTTAGAAAGTAAGGAGAAGTAGAAGCATTATTTTATTAAAAATAATTGTATTTTGATTGGAGCATTGTATAAAAAGTAAATACATCTGGAACCCTGGAAAGCAAACTGGGATTTCAGGATTGGACATATACACTAAGACGAGCAGTTAACAGCCCTGGGGATCCCAAGAGCAGGTAAAAGGTCTGAAAACACCGTGTCCTTTCCTGCCTGTATGAAACCAGCCTTGCTGCAGGCTTTCTGCAGCATGGGAGCAGGGAACTGCATTTTACACAGCATCTTCCAACCAAAATGCAAACCCAAGTCTGGCTGAAACCGAAAGCTGAAGGAACCAATTCTCAGAACATGTACAACCTCAGAGATCTCTTATTCTTCTTTGCTTGTTAAAGAGTATTCCAGATGCAAATAATGCAGGAACTGCACAGCTGGATTGGGAAAATGTAGCTACTTGAACATCAAAGGCCTTTAGCCTTGGATTAAAATAATCACCTCTGCATTTCTAATGTGAATGTTTACATTGCAAGGGGGATAAAAAAGATCAGACTACAACCATGTAAAAAGTAAGGCCCAAGTACGCTATTTTTATTTTGAATATAAAAGGTTGCAAATACACATGGTTTTAATGTAGACACTGGCAGTCAAATTGAGCTCTTCAGCCTAGTCAATGAGTTAGTTTGAATCTGGTGTTACCCTTCATGTTCTTGTCAGCAATGGAAAGAAACAAGGAGAACAGAAGGTGTGTTCTGTGAGGAATGCTGTCACTTTCCAGAGCTAAGGCACTGACCCTATGGGAATAGGACCGTATGCTTTTGCAGAAGCGTTGACGCTTCCATTCCAAAGCTAGAGTGTAGCTTTAATAATGTTTTAGGGTGTTTATTGGGGTTTAGACATTTGTAACTGATTGGTATTTTGGGTACCTCATTTGGAGCTGGGACTAACAGTTGAATCTAAATCAGTGTATTTTTCACTCTTTGGCCTGATAACTCCATTAGAAATAATTTCAGTACTTCAACAACTGCCATACACTAGAAACACATTTTTAAGCAAACTTGATTTTCCAACACCCTGTATTGAAGTAAATAATCTTATTTTATGCACGGTTCCTTGTTGAATATTCTATTAATTAATGTTCTTTTCAAATGAATACTTGCTTTTTGGAACCTTCATTGCTCTGGTTGTCTGGAAAATACCTTTACAAATATGGTAGAAGAAGCAGCTATTTGAGTAGTGCAGAAAGTCTCATCAGTAGTGCAAAGGTTTGAACACTGCAAAAAGTTTAAGCTTCAGGCTGGTGCTGTAAAACACCCTTTTGACTCTCTTGTTCTCTGGCAGCTGTATTATCTCCTACCCTGATTACAGAGTGACTTACTTGAATTTCCCCCCCATTTCTGGCTTACCTGGTGTTCTTCGCAATGGATGTGTCCCAACCAGGAGATGCCTCTGAACTGCCAGAAATTTACCAGGGAATTCAGAATAAATTTACTTCCACAGGATAATTGCATGGAATTAATCCAACTGTCACAAAACTCAGGAGAAACATCTAGTTGAAAACAGCATTTTGTTCACTTACAGCTAAAACAAAAAGGAACAATCCTTTTGTATTCACGGTGAACGCTGCAGGAAAAGGTTTAGCTTAACCATACGAATCTTTTAGCAATGATTTTCCTTTGTAAGCAAAATTAGCTTTGCAAGTGATCTATACACTCATACATAATTGCTCTTGCTCTTGAATGGGGTGTTTGTAGACATTTTTCTCTTGGTGCAAATGTCTGTATCCAAGATGGGATTTGGCAGATTTCGTTGGGAGATTTTGTGAGGTCAAGGGTTTTGCTTTTGTATGGCATAATTCTGAATCAGATATTCAGAATGCAAGCTTAAAAATTAATATGCTTTTTCTTTTCTTTTGTTTCCAGAGGAAGTCCTTATGGTGATGTCTGTGTGGAAAAAACAACTCTTCATGTCTTGGAGGTCAGCTGTTCAGCCTGAGCTATGGCAGTTTATTCTTCTACCTCTGTGGGTTACTCAGCCCCCCCTCATTGGTAGTATGCATTGAAAGGACTATGAAACGAGCAAAGCCATTGCTAGGGCTTGCTGGGCTGAAAACAGAAAGATGTGTGAACCTGTCACATATTCACCCTAAGGAAAGGGGGATTAAGGAAGGGGAGGCTTGCACGGGAAGCAGGAAAAGCACCAGCTCTGTTGGCTCTAGGGAGCTGGGGATTTTCTTTCTCCTGCTGCAGTGCACCCAGGTAGCTGCCTGGCACTTGGGCTTTCAGTGGGTGGGTGACTTCTGACCGTGGAACCTGCTATCCTTGGCCTTTGTTGCCGTACAGTTTGTAAACGAATTCCCATGTATTTATTCAGCTCGGGTTTGTCTTTTCGTAGAGCAGTACTGGTGCCCTCTCGTGGTCAGGATTAAGAAAGAACATTAACATTAAAAATACTGCTTGGTAGTGTAAGGTAAGCGATGGCACTGTAGGTCATATACTGCCTCTGGTCTCAGGAGTGAAAAAGTGCATTGAAACTCTAGAGGGAATATTGTCAGGAGCGCCTTGCTCGTCCATACAGGTCTCTTGGTACACTTCCTTGACTTCCTGCTCATTAGGACGGATCATTTTCAAGCATGGAGGAGGTGATCCTTGAAAATCAACCATCTCATGCACATAAAGGGCAGTATTGTATACACAGGTGAGCCTACTGCAGGTGAGTCTGGTGCTTACAGCACATTTTAAAGTTCTTGCTGGCATGCTTCATCTCCCACAGAACTGAGTAGGGCAGGGTACAGGAGTCACAGCAGTGCTATATGATGCTAGAGTTGTTGGGATGATTAAGGGTGTGCATTAGTCATTCAGTGTTAAATCACAACTGCATCTCAAAAACAAAGGCTTTGGTGTGCAGGAGGGTGACTATTCCAAGAACTGACAGTGGAAGCAGACACAGATCACCCCTCTTTATGGATGAGGAGCACAGGGAGTTTGTATCAAGCCAAGATCTGCACTCAGGTCTCTTGGCTCTCTGCCCCGTGCCATAGGTACAAGCTAGTCTGCTGCTTCAGGGACTAGGTTATGCATCACTGAAGCTCTCTGATGAATTGTCACTGACTTCAGTGATCAGCATGAGCAAGCCCTTGGTGTGCATGAAAACAGGATTCTTTGAAACTCCATTTAACAGAGGCTGCTAGAAACATGATACCGGTCCACTCTAAGTTGTGCTTACATGGGTTTTCTTCTCGTAACACAATCTTTTTCTGTGGTGTTGTTTCCCAGTTTCCTGCAAAAAAGCCCAACTTTACAAAGAAAAAAGACATGAGATATTTACATTGCTACAACTTGGTCATTTTTTCCTCTTGTTTCATCTTGGAAAAGTTTATTAGCAGCAACTTTTAAAGTGTGCCAGAAACACATCAAGGCTGAGAAATCTTTTACTTTGTTTTATTGGTAAAAAGAATGTTAAAAAAATGTACTCAGTGGAGTCCATCCAGAATTGCCCAATGTCTGCAGTAAAATAACCTGGAAAGTGGGTTGTGCAACTGGCTTACTGCAGCGGGTGGTGAAGTCAGGGCAAAGTCACCACTGACTCAGGTCACAGTTTATCTGCTGTTCACTTGTCTGCAGCCTGGAGTGGATCTTCATCCATAAATGATGTAGGTATTTGTGTATTGTCCAGCTGTGGAATACTGTGTGATCCTATCACAAAGACTTTGGCACAAACCCCACTATATCAAACAAACTGATACTTCTCCTTCCACTGTATTTTCTATCCATCCTACACTTCATGTTGCAAAGCCTCTTACCTGCAGATAGACAACCAGAGATGGAGTCACCCCTAATAGCAGATACTGTAAAACTGGTATTGATTTGAGTTTTGCTTTTACCCTTATGTTTTGCCTAGGCTGATGAAAAAGTAGATGCTGTCCTTCCTAATTCCCTGGCAGCAGTTCAGACAACTAAACCTAATTATCCTCATACAATTATGACCTATCTCCCCAGCTTCCTGATTCCAGCACTCCCTTTCCAACCTTGAATAGGCCTTTTCTGTCTCAGAGAGAAAAATCCTTTCTTCTTATACAGTGACCAGAAAACCACGTAATTTTCCAGTGTGTGGTCTACTGCAGCTACCCTGAGATATTGGAGATTTTTCAAAATCAAAACAAAACCCACTTACAATTGTTCTTGGAACAAGAACACTTGTGTAACTGTACTTGTGTTTTTCTGTGTTACAAAATGACTTTCGTGGCATTATGTTAGCTGTGTTTGGAAACTTTTTGTCTAATGTTCAACTGTACTAATGGCCTGGCCTTGTTTTTCAGAGAAAAATAGAAAATTGGAAGTAATTGAAATGAAGATTTCTTGCTTTACAACCAGTCATGTTGCTTTGACTTGAAGCAGTTGGGGGAATATGGTTGTTAATAGAGATGTTCAGAACTGTTTCTTCTGACCCAGTGAATTCTAAAGGCAGAAAGGAGTGTTGGAAATGTGGGACATGTGTTTTATTGCCTTTTAAAAGATATCAAGGACACTGAAGACTCATTCTGGTTTAAAAGGCCTGGTTTTGAACTTGCATAGGTACATCAAGACTGCCCAGTAAACTTAGAGTAAAGATTACCAATATTTCCATGCTTAGAGCCATTTTATTTCTTACATTAATGCTGTTAGCCAGACTGATGTGTCATGTGTGCATAGCTCTGCCCTGTACCCAATAAAGTCTGGTGGACCTGACTTTGTTATGTTTTTCCCCAGCTCTTTATGCCACGGACTGACCCAGCCTGCTGACAAGACAAACCTGCTTTCCCCTGGATTACCAGGAGGCTCAAACCCCTTCAAGGATGCAGTGCACCAAAGCATCGGCTGGCATCAGCAGCAGGATTTTGCCATGCAACTGTCTGGTGCCTAGTTTGACAGAAGTGTCTCTGCTGGCCTCCCTTTGAGGGGGATACCAATCCTCTTGTAGCCTGGGAAATCTGTGTGCAGCTTCTCAAGAGTCTCCATCTTAAGGATACCCCCAGAAGTTTTGGAAGATCTTGTGTTTGAGCTGTGATGCCTGAGATGAGATCAAGATCGGTAACTGTGAAGCTTACACCATACTTACTTAGCAGCTCCTACACTGTTATGAAAGCTAGTGCTATCGTAGTTTATGCCCACTGAGAGCACTGAGTAGCTGTTACCACTCACAACTGGCTTTAGTAATACCTTTTGGAAAAACTAAACTATCTGAGAATCTGCCATCTCTGCTTTGTGAAGAGTACTTGTAAAGATTGGCAAAGATGGGATAAACCTGCACAATCTATTCTACTTGTACTGAAAGCTCAAATTTTAAAGGTCTCCTTTTCAAGTAAGTTCCTGGATTGTATATTCTTACTACTATTTCTTGGTGCAGACAAGTGGAACACTGTTCTCCCAAATGGCCCAAACTAGTGAGACTTTGCAGTGATATAGTCAAAGGTATATATTAGATTTTGAATGCCCAAACTCAGTGGATGGTTGAAAATCCCAACCCATAATATCTAATAAATGACAGATGCTACAGATACTCCTGGGTGCAATGAAGAAGGTCACAGAAGTTTGCTTCTAAAAATCACTTTTAATTTATCTTTTCCTGCTGACAGCTTCATGCTAAGAGTTGGCCTCCATTTGATGTGAACACTGAGAAGCTGCTGCAGGCTACCACTGATTGGAATTTACTTGTATTAGTCTAATTGCATGCTCTGCCATCATCTGTTTGCAATCACAAAGAGGAAGCTTCTGAAGCTTGGGAATGAGGGAAAATGAAGTGTCTTGACAACTACAAAACATTGAGAATGCTTTTGGAGGCTTTCCCATCAGTTTGTGAGTATGAACAAAAAGGCAGAGTTCTATTTTTATTGCATGTTCATCTTTACACTGCACCATAACAAAAATGCATATAACAACTAGGAATAGTTGTAATTAATGAAGGTCCCCAAGCACTTTAATTGATCATAGTAAGAGTTCATGAATTGATTTGGAAGGGGTTGAATTAGTTCATTATTGAATTAATTGAATTAGCTCATTACTAAAGTCACACAATTGCTCTTTCTCTGGATATTCAACCTACCTTATGAAGCATTCAAATTCAGTGCTTCTGGCTGTGCAGTTCAACTACCAGTTTTAAAACATACCCCTTGGGCATTTTATCTTTAATGCTACCCTAGAAGGTATGACCTTAGACCTTTCCCATGCAGCAGGCAGACACAAGCTGTAAGGAATTGGACAGATAAAGCACCTTAATAACTCAGGATTAGTTTTGCTTCTGTCTGGTTGAGGTTTAGGTTGGAGACAAAAGTTGAGAGCAACTCTGCAGAGCCTTTAGCTGAGCTCCACCAAGAGGCAGCATTGCACAGCGCTGGAGGAGCTGCCGAGCTGACCCTGTGAGCCCTCAGTCCCTTCACCTGTGAGGTGTTTGCAATGCTGATCACCCCCACCCTGCAGACCATCCTGCTGAAAAGTGCTGCATCAGGTAGCAGTGAGTTGGAAGCATGTCGTTTATGCATGAACTACTAATGCTGGTTCAGTGGTTCGGATCTGTCTCTTTCTGCCTGGTCACTACAAGTGAAGTAGAGCAGCAAAGGAATTCAAAAGGTACTCTGCAGCCTTAGGATTGATGGGACTGGACTGTCAGGTCTGCAAGGGAAAAGAAGCCCAAACTCTCATGAGCACAGCCTGAGAGAACTGCTTTCTAAACTGCCAGGTCCTCATTTCCAAGGAAAACTTTTAACCTTCATGGGGAAAGTATGAAGATGAACTAGGATAATCCCAATTCTTGTACAGCTGGGGTGAGCTCTTACGGTGACAGTTGTTTGGTGGCAGGGCCTGGTTCTGCTTGTAGCTTATTCATTAAAACCAACCAGCAAAAAAAAAAAACCAAAAAACTTTTACTTTAAATGACTTTTACTTCTGACTTATCAGGGATAAATTTCAGAGATGAGGCCTTATTAGGATCCAGTAACAACTTCTAATCAGGTAGTATACCAAGTAATTGGTATTCTACCTGATTGGAGAATCAATCCAATGGAGATTTAATGTATTATTTAATGTATTATTAATACCTGCTCCACTACCCCCTTGTTGTTTTGGGGACTAAGCAGTGGAAAGTTTGGCTAATTACAGCATGTCTTAGATGAGGTCCTGAGAGCCCTTGTCTCAGGCTTTGTAACTTTGTGATGTGAAGGATTACAATTTCAGGAGCCTTTTATTCAGCTTTAGGCAGTAAAAAAATGAATAATGGAAATAATTCATTGAAACATTGGTATGAATCAGAGAATGCATTTGTTAAAGTTAAAAAACCCCTGAGCTGAGATTGAATCCAAGCTCAGAAAAGCACGAGAAGATGTAACTAGAAGCTTTATAAGATTCTCATCTTAAGCTTGACCAGATGTTGGCAGTAAGATGATAATGATTTGTACCTTGTATAGGATATGTGGCAACTGTTACATCATCATCATCACAGCTTCCCAAGGATGAAGTAACATTGCTTGTGTTTCCCAGTGGATTAGTGAGCTTGTGTGCATTCATTTTACAGACATTTCTGCACTGAGAGCAATTCAGTGAGGTCACTTGAGAGCATCAGGTGGAGGGTGGGTAGTCTCAATCAGGCTGAGGAGGTGGCTGCTTCTAAACCAGGTTAAACAGCAGTATCAGGTGTGTGAGTTTCCATGGATTCTGGGCTTTAGTGCCCATTTCTGAAATATGGAAAACCAGTGAACTTCCAGTCCGGCACTCTGAGCACGTCCCCTTTCAGAGAGAAAGCACAGCTCATTGTGTCTTGCTACTGAAGTTACCCCTCCTCGAGTTTCCCATCTGTAAAACAAGACTGAAATACAGTCTCCCTTCCAGACTGAACTGCAGAATGCCTTGTGATCCTCCTGCTAGAACAACAGAATAATTGCGTCAGTGTCTTTGAGGAGGAGATCATTTCTTTTCCCTGCTGTGTTTGTACAGCACTTAGTTAATTAAGTGAAGTCCATGTCTGCAGTGGAAGATCCCTGGTGCTGTTACAACTGATTTGTATTGAGCTGTAGTACTAATACTTCTAAAGAATAATGGTGTCTTGGAGGATGGACTTACAATCTAGACAGAAGCATCAACTTCTGCTACATAAATTAGAGGTCTTGCCTTAAACTAGGAGGGGTAACTTACATTGTGTATTAAGCATATCCTTGTAAATCCAGAGCAGAAGATAAGCTGACAGTAGTAGTTCCAGTTAGGGATGATTTGTTTGGTTTTCTTAAACTTTTTAAACTTTAAAATAGTTTTGTATTTAAGAAAAAAATCATTCTAACAAACAAAACCGTCTTGAACCAGTGCAGGTTGTAGCAGCACCAGTGTTTCAGGCAGCTGGAGCCTAGGGTAATAATGGTGCTAAGCAATACTTGGGATCATGTTTGTTAACTTTCTTCTTACTACATCAAATCAAATAAGAAATGTTAGTTACAGTCATTGCTGAAGTACTTGCATTTGAAATAATCCCAGCTGATTTAACACATTTTTAAAAAGAGCTACATTCTTTACAGTGAATCTTCTAGTTATGCCAAAAATACAAATTCCAAAACATATTTGTAATAATAATAATGCCAAAGCCTCCAGACATGCCAAATTCCCAGTGTTGTGGATAGAAACTGTAGCATTGTGCATTTTCCTTTCAGCCATCAGATCCTCTCCTCTGAAGAGAATATCATTGAGGAACAGTCTGAGATAACCACAGGGACCAGAAGGGTATAAAGAGCTCCTGATGGCTGTCAGAACTGTAAGTAATTGTTATGTTTTCATACTTCTAACATAAGCATTTTTGTCTAAGGCTGTAATGTAAAACAAGCAGCATGACACAGGGAATCATGAATTGATTTCTTGGAGAGGTTGTGAAAATAAACTTGAAAATTGTATTTCTCAGATGGGTTTCATACTGGTGGAGCAACTTGAGGTAACATTTTTTTGCTACAGGGGTGATGTCTTAAAAGAAGAGTTACTTGATTTGTGGCTTAGATCCAGCTCAAAAGGGTGGATGTCAATGGTCTTGTTTGTGAGCAGAATGATTATGTGGTCCCTGAATTAAAGTTTATTTGAAACATTGCTGATGGTTGATTAACTGCTGGAAAAGGACATTGACACTGTTGTGTCCCAACAGAAATCTTACAAACATACAGATGTCTCAGATATGCATCAGATATGACTGCTTTTTTGGGTTTAGGTGAATATACATAGTCTCATGCATGTGCACTTCTAAAGAAAGGGAAACAGAGGTAGGGAGTAATTTTTATTCTTTTTTTCTTTTACATTGCAAATTTCAGTGGGAATCTTCCTAAATCAAGCGAGCTGGGAATAATTTCACTCTAGCCTAACTCTGCTCCATTGCTTAGCTCCAGACTCAGCCTTGCTTGTCATTTGCCCAGTGGTCTTAGAAGGAGGTGCTTTAAACCACAGAAACCAGGGTTGGGGATGATCCTGAAAGGAAACAGTTGGCTCCTTAAACACAGACCTCATGACACTGGAGGTTTTGGAGCTCTCTCTCAGAGAAACGGGGTTTTCTTACCATTGCTAAAGACAACAATATATTATACACTGTATTACATTCAGATGATCTCATACTAATCATAACAATCTTGCGAGACCTCTGATTCTGATTAAGCTTTTGGGCTGAAGGGACCATGCTACCATCCTACCTCATTGGCAGGGGTTTTGTCAGGAGACATTTGTTATGTTTTTGAAGCAAATATTTCTGTGATAAGTGTTATATTATAACCCACAAGGATATGAATAATCCTGTTTTCAGTGAAGAGTTTAAACTGCATGCTATAAATAAAACCAAGGCCACACATAGACTCAAAAAGAAATAGCAAATAGCTCTGTTCATCCTGCCCATTAACCGGGGTGAGGCCATGGGGAAAAACAGCTTTTAATTGTATCGCACAGGAGAAGTGAATTAAGACTATACAAAGCAACCCTTGATTCTGGTGTTGCCAGCTCTTGAATATTTGACTTTTCCACCTTAACTTAGGTGGGTGGAGAGGTTGTCATTATTGTTTTGTTTGTCATTGTGCAGCTATATTCCATTTGAAAGTACTTTGTGTTTTAAAATCTATTCTGCTGGCACATTCCATTTCCTTAGGCTCAACTGCTGGTTTTTAAACTGAGCTGGAAATGATGAATTCTCCCTTAAAAGGATGATTTTACTCATTGTGAAGTGAGGCTCTCAGCTGCCATCTTCACTTCTTTCTGGTCATAAAACTCCAGCCATCAGACAAAGATCAACATGTCTCTGAAAATGAATAGGCGCCCCAAGGACAAATGAGTAACCTCCACAGCAATTGTATCGAGGTGACATCAGCACTCAGATATTTTCATCTTGGCTCTTCTAGCAACATCCAGTCAATAATGGGCAGTAGAGCCAGCACACACTGACTGGCTTTATTGCTCACCCACTGGGAACTTGTCTCTTTGTAAGAGACCCGCAGAAAGTGGTAGGTCCAAAAGCTAAACATCTTTGTTCCATACTGAAGGACTTGCCTTTGAAATCCACGCAGTACACTGCTGTCCTTCAGCAGAGCTTGCTTAGTGAGCAGTGCCAGGCTGGAAGTCAGCCTTGTGATCCCACAAGTTCTCTGAGCATTAAGTTCTTTGACTGCTGGGTGTCAGCATGGACATCAGCCTTCATGGATCTCAGGTAGTGTTTAAGTGGTGTATGGCCAACTACCACCTGAAAATCACTCCTGACATTGCTACTGACCCATTCTGAGAAGCTAAAACTTCATTATATCTTATGAATTCAGCTTCCCAGTGTGGGATATCATGGTAGTAATGCCAGTCTCCACTTTAAAGTGCTGAAAGAGTGAAAATGACCTTTTGCATCTTAAGTATCACTGGTAATTCTCTAAGATCATTCATTCCTTTAACACCACCTGAAGGAATTCTAACACTTCGCTACTTTACAAATAGGAAGTGGATGCACTGGGCAGGATAAAAACCTGTTTTGTGCTTTCTTAGTGTAGCAGAGCTGGGACAGGAACAGAGGAAAACATTGATGTTCTTGACCTGGGATGTTTTATCTCTCCTCTCCTGGGTTGTACCTTTTGAGGAGAAAGTATTTTTCTCCAGCCTCCCCCCATCTTCTTACTAATGTCTTTCCATGTAGAAATAATATTTGGAATCTGAGATTGTGCCTTCTGAAGTGGTTTTCGTCTTGCTGTCCTCCTAAGAGAACTTTAACCTTTTCTGAATGATCATGTTCAGCTACATGTAATTTCAAATCCATAAAAACCCAAGTCCCAGTGTATTTATGTACACTGCAGCAAAATGTACCTTTAAGGAGAAAACATTGCTTCACTGTAACTGTCTGAATTTATTGGCTATTAGAAGCCTTATAGTGTGTGGCTCACATTTTAGAACTCTGATTTCAAGCTTAATGTGGTCAGGAAATATAAAAATACATTTATTTATGTCATCCACTAAAAATCTCAACCTATGTTGCTGCTAGTCTAACCAGATCTGTGTTTATGTTGGAGATGAATGATGGGTTTGTAGCTGCCTATGTTTCTAGCCAGGCTGAATGGAATGATTCTGCAGCAGAACTACGTGTGTATGTCTTGTTTTTAACTTCTTTTTATTTACTGCATGTGGCAGCTATTTCCTTCCTCCCAGAAGCCACTGCCCAGCTCTCAAGGGCAGTGCAGCGCTCTGACTCCTGTCAAGCTGTGTACGTGGAGTGATGTGATTTATTGAGTTGTTCAAGGTCATCACAATTCAGGCAAACAGTTCATTCCTACCTGTTCACTGATGCAAGCTTGGGTTGGATTTGCTTTTCCAAGTCTTTGGAGCCTGCGTATCAGTAGCTACTTTGGCTGATACTTGCACAAGCTGTCTTTGGTATTAATCTTTAGGAAAAGATCTTTGAGTATATACTTTCTCCTCAGACAATCTCCAGAGGTCCCTTCTAACCTTTACCCAGTTTTACTGGTCATGTTTAACAGATTTACAAGCATAAGAAGGTGCTGTTCAGCATTGCAGATCCATCCAAAGAAAAAGGGTTGGAAACAGATGAGCTTTGAACTTTCAGGTTCTTCTTTAAATTGAAAGATGAAGAGAAAAATGATGTAGTGAATATAAATGAAGGAGTAAAAGACAGCAGGACAGGGCTCAGAGGAGTTCTGGAAGCCTCTTGGAAAGAAAATTAAGAGTTTGAGTCCTTATCACTAGAGGTAATATCTAGTATCAAAAAAGTCATCTTGTATAAAACCCCTAAACAAGTGACTTGTGATCTTTCTTTGAACTGCAGGTGCCTAAAACCTTCCAGTGGAGAGGGCTGCATCTCTGTAGCAAACTAGCCTTCTGACAAGAGGCTTTTCTGTCTCAGCAGTGTTTCACAGTCTTCAGAAGTAGCCCCCACCTCCAGCTGACTGTGAGCCACAGGCTGGGGAGAGCTGTCCTGCATGGTAAACACCATATATGCTTTTTAGCAACAGGCACAAAGAACTCTTGTATCATTTTTCCAGTGAAGGGTCCCTTGATAAACACTTTGCAGGAGGACATTTCTCTGTTGATCTAAAGTGACATATTTGAGTAAACCGTGTCAGATGGGCTGCAGCAGCTTCCCTTCTGTTACCTTCTTTCACTTGAGCTTTATTTTTGGTTTTGGTACACTTGGCCTGTTCCTGGGTTGAAATAATACACACAGTGATCTCAGCTGACCTTTTATGTACCATTAGAAACAGGTCTGACTCCCCTGAGCCATGAATACAGAGGGTTTGGGATGTAATTTCCTGGAACAGGTACAGCTGAGATGCTTTCATTGCTGAGATCCGCTCTGCAATGGGCAAGCCCTCTTGGCATCAGCACACTTAACCTTTTTGTTCAGCACATTTCCCATCCTGTGTAGGTGGACAATGAATACTAATATGATGCAAATCATTTCCTTTTTAAATGTGAAGGCTCCCTGATTAAAAACACACTGTCCAGGAACTCTGGGTCTGTCCTATTCCCATTGAACAGAACTGCCCTTGTTGCCGTTGACTTTAGTGATTGCAGAATCAAATCCTTAGTTTCAAATAGGTTGCATGTAAATGTTTTTTTCCTCAAGCTGAGGGTGATTTACCAACTCAGTACAGAAGATTTAAAGAATACAGAGCAGAAAAAAAGAAAAAGCCAGGAGGATCTGGCGAAAAAATCAGAGAAGGAAAAAAAAGTGTTAAAAGTCTTGCTTGAGAGTCCAGAAGCTCGTCAGAAAATCAGGAGCTGAGGTTGGTGGAAGGTGTCATGGGATTTCTTTTGGTATAAGCAGGAGGAGAGGTGATGAAAGCTAAATTACAGTGCCTGGGAGAGTGCTGGAACTTCAGTGATGTCTTGGGTTTGATATACTCTGAAATGTGTTGTGGATCATGCAGCTACCTTCCTAGCTACCGGAGAAGTTATACCTTGGGATTATTCACCCAGTAAGGAAATCATGTTTGAAGTCTTGTATATTTTCAGCTCCTCGTGCCAGCCCCTAATTGCATATAGTGGGGGAAAAAAAAACCCAACCAAAATCAATTTGGATAGGCCTTGTTTATGGGTGTGCTTGAAAGAAAACCAGCCAGTAATAATGCCCACCAAGCAATCCCATGTAGACAGACATGACAGTGCTGTAATACAAGGTGTTAACACCAACTGGAAAGGAGAGTCTGTTGTTCTGAATGGGCTGTCTCTGGAGTATTCACTTCATGGAAGTTCTTTGACTTCTATGAGGATTTCTATAGGCGTTAGTTATAAAGTAGTCCAGGTCTCCTGGGCTCCTTCGCCTTGTCCTGCCACAGAGATCTCATCTGACAGCACTGGTTTGGGAAAGGAGCCATAAAGGAAAAAAAAGAACAGGCTCCTTTTGTAGCTAATAACTTCCTTTAATTGGTAATGAAGCTGCTGCTACTTAGAAATGTCAATAAAGGTCAAAATATTTAGAAGCGGAATCATTTTAGTGGCTTCCCATTTCTCATTGCATAAGCTGCCTGCTCAGACCACACACATGCACATTTGAAGATGGTTAAGATTTCAGACCTATTTTTCCCACCAAATTCTTATATAAAGCGGCCCAGAAGGGGCCAGAGCAGCTTTAGTCAATAGGAGGGAGGATGTGAACCGAGTCTACTGGGTGAGCATTCCTCACATTTTGGAATACCACCGCAGGCGCTGGGGCTGAATCAGACAAGGGGCTGGCCAGATGGTGCACTCATTTACTCTTAAATTCTTTGTTGCATCTGATCCCTGTGCAAAATGACTCAAGAAAAAGCTGCCTGGTAACAGATTAAATACCAATTGCAGCTTGAAAATGAGAATCAGTGTAAATCCTGTTGTTCCTATTGAGCAGAGAAAAACAGAGGGTTCTCTTGCAGTCCCCAAGTTAATATATACAAGTACTTGCTTTCACTGCAAGAATCTGCTGATTTTGTGAGCAGATTGTTCTCACTGAAATTAATCAGTTTACAAGGGGGCAAGTGAGGGGACATTTGGCTTTGAAGAGTGCAGAGAATGTATTCCCAGAGGGATCTTTGATCTTTTTATGGTGTTTTGTTTTTCAAAGTGTGTGTGTGTGTGTCTTGCAGGGTCTTGGCAGTTTGGACAACAGAGCAATAGAGACTAGGCTTTTATATTACACTTTTAGAATACAGCCTCCTTTTAATGTTTTCCCCAAACATCTTCTGGAAGCTCCTAGTCTAATTTGCCATTCCATGGGCTTGCCACATAGGACAGGGTAGGTGGTTCTGTGTCTGCAAGTATGAATACATCTATGTGTGAAACAAACCTTATATTGCTGTGAGGCATATCTAATTCTTGCCTCTAACTATGCTGCATCTAGGACTGTAGATGAGTGTCTCCCCTTCTCCATGACCTTGAGTTCTGGTTGACAAGAGACCTGTGTTCAGACAACCCCAGTCAGAAAACATGTTCCTGAGCAGTTGCAAATTTAGTTGTCCCTTTCATGGCAGATGTCCCAGTATGGTCTCTTGCCCTCTCCTGTGATTCTGTGTGCCAAAGGCATGATCATCACTAAACGAGAAGTGGCGCTACGAGTGGCTTGGTGGAAGAGTTGTCACAGCCCCTACAAAGACTTCAGCTGATTAAAGATCTCTGACTTCTAGAAGAAAGCAAGAGATCTGAATTCCTCTTCCGTATTTCATAGAATCACAGACTGGTTTGGGTTAGAAGACACCTTTAAAGCTCATCCAGTTCCACCCCCTGCCACGGGCAGGGACACCTTCCACTAGAACAGGTTGCTCCAAGCCCCGTCCCACCTGGCCTTTTCTATTTCAGTCTTTAGTGGCCAAGGACTCCATAAGGATTATCCTCTTGACTCCCTCTGGCTAGCAAGAAGACGGTGCAGTGGTGCTTTGTTGAATCTGGAGGTGGAGATGAGGAGACCACACAGCTTGTCAGGTAGAACTGGGAATGGGAAACCGATGATCCTCTGGTCTTTCCTTCTTGCCAGACTGAACTGGGGATATTGGTGAGGGTGCAACATGCACTCATCTCAAGTTTACTCTTGGTAGCATCAGAGCAGTGCTGGTTTTACATGTGAATGTGCTTATGCCATAAAAACATCAAAGCAGGGGAGCATGAGGCAGTTGTGCTGGCCGTGATCCTTACTTCCTTGTCTGCTCTGTGTCGGGCGCAGATGTTGTCTGCAAAGATTTTAAGGAAATGGCTGTGAAGAGCAACATCACATCTCCACATGCTGGCTTTCAAAAGTCAGAAAGCTCTCCGAAGTAATGAGGTTTTCTTAAAGCTTCAAAATCTTTTGTTTCTCTTGTGTCTTTGAGCCATTAGACAGTTTTAACCTATTCCAAACTTTCGTTCTGTAATTGTGATGGTGAGAGGCTTCTTATTAAAAAAACCTGAAAACAGAGTTCTCTCAAAATCAATTTCCTGACTTCAAAAGCTGCTCATTTGCTAATAATATATAATTATCCCAGAAGATCAATTTAACTGACCATCATACCAGAAAAATAACATATATTTTGATAGTAAAGTCACAAACATGAATTAAATAGCATTTTGAGACTGTTATTCAACTGATGCTTCACGTATCATGTATATAGCTGTTCTGCAGCAGGTCTACATCCCAAGATCTCATGATGCAGCTTAGAGAGGTCTCCAAATACATTTTTTTTCTTGAGCACCCTCCCACCCCTTGCCAGAGGTCTGGTCCCACAGACTGTTGTGTCAGCACACACGAAGGGGTGCTGAGTTTCAGCAATGGAGTTAATGGTGCTTCCATCACCCCTCAAAATGCCTCCTTTAACTGCTGACGGGACTCAGAGGTCTCAACTGGCTGTTCTTCAGTTTCAGCTCCTATTTCTTCATCTGCCATGGGAGTGATTTTGTGTATGCATCCATGTCATTAATAGCCAAATAGATACAGATGAAGATAAACTCTCAAGTAGTTTAAACTTTGATTTTCATCTTACAATTTCTA
This sequence comes from Nestor notabilis, assembly GCF_000696875.1. Classification (NCBI taxonomy): domain Eukaryota; kingdom Metazoa; phylum Chordata; class Aves; order Psittaciformes; family Psittacidae; genus Nestor; species Nestor notabilis. The sequence goes on along the minus strand of NW_009922368.1, from coordinate 125,774 downwards.
TAACACGATTAGAGTTTGTACTGAGCCTTCTCATGAACCTCTCCCACAGTGACAGCACCGGCAGCCGGGCAGTGCTGCGCTGCCTAGCAGCATTTCTGTCTGCGCCTCTCTGTCTGCCCCCATCCATCCCAGTGTCCCACGTCATTTCAGCTAATAGGATTTGCAGATTATTGGAGGAGGAATAGAGGAATGGGAAGGGCGACTTATTTCTCACATCATGATCCTGTGTATCTTCAGTGGGACTGAAGAAAAAAAAGCAAAAAGAGGGAAAGAAAAGGAATGCAGTCAAGATTAAAAAACAAAATAGAAAGAGGACGTGTCAGGATTGCTGCATAGTGACACGCAGAGATCACAGTGCCTGTTGTAGTGTTCATAAATGTGCATTCAAAGTAATTCTTTTTTCCACTTAGTGCATCTACTCAATGCCTCTGCATCTTCTACCTATAGCAGGAGAGTGGAGGATAACAAAAACCAAGTTAGAAGAGGTGGAGGTGGGAATTTCCTTCAGATCTCATCAGTGCTACTTAGCATCATACTTGTTATGTGTCTTTCTCTATTAACTGGTTTAGATGGACACTCTTAAAAGAGCAGGGCTCCTCCAGGCTGACCCCTGGGAACTCCAGTGGTGGCAGTGTGAGTTATCCTCTCTGAGCCCATCTCCCTGTCTTGCTTCAAGTTTTGTCCAGCCTAGACTGTGGCAGGCAGTGTGGAAACAGTTGTGATCACTCATTAGGAATTCTTTCCACAGTTCCTTTCTCTTCTAATTCATATGACTAGTAAATCACTGCTGTCAATTGTGTAACCCTGCACATCAGCAGTGCAGCTCAGCCCTCTCCTAACACTGAGCAGTGACAGCTACAGTCGACCAACAAACAGTGCCGCACATTTTCCTATACAGTTTCCCAGCACTGAGTGTATGATTTAGATTCCTCAGCCTCTAAAGTACTCCACTGGGTGTCCTTTAATACTGCATTATATTACTCATGATGCATAGTCGATTCTGTTGCTTCCATTTACTTTAGCAATGATAAATGTCAAAAGCTGTATGAGAAGTTTATGAATTGTAAGTGCTTTGCAGGCAACTGTTACCCAGTGAAATTTTCAAACTGTTTGTTACTAGTGGAGTGTAAGGGTTGTGGAAAAATTTCTTCCAGAAGCTTGGATAATGAGTTTCAAAATAGGGTAAGATGCATGAATTCTTTATGACTAAGTATATTAGTGTCAGGATTTTCTCTTCTATGGCAGTAATCAATTCTGCACAGTTAATATTTAAAAAGGGTTATAAGAACTTCACAAAAAGACCCCGAACCCAAGAAACTTGCAAATCAGCTTTTCTCTCTGTACTGTTCTCATGGTGAAGTGTAAAGTGCCTGAAAGCTTTGGTCAGGCTGGTGTTAACCCAAGCCTGCCTCATCCCCGTTACTTGTAATCACAGCATCACCGTGTGGAGCGAGTTGGAGGCCACGTGTTGTGGTCTGGCAGCACCTTCTTCACCGGCAATGATGTAGCCAGCCTGTGGGTTACTGGTCCCTCTGGCTATGTGTTGGCTATGGATTAGCCACACTGCAGGATGTAAATAGGTCTCCTGGCCTGCTGTCTCTGCTGCTGAAAATGGTAAACAACAGCTAGTGACGCAGGAGGACAAAGAAAACTGGGAAGTTGCTAAGGAAGCTTCACAGGATACTGTTCTCTCCATTTCCCACAAACAGTGAGGTAAAGCATTCAGTGAGAGGAATACAAGATGTTGGCTTTACTACACAGAAGTGCTAAACCTTTGGGGATAGAAGGTACCCTGCCCAGAGATGTTAATTCTTATTTAATCATCACAGGAGGGCCCACTCATGTCCTGCCTGCCTCAAAGAGGTTGCAGTCTCTGCAATTAGTGCTGAGGAAGTAGGGTTTGCCCAAGGCCATGCAGTGCTTGTTGGAGGGGTTCAGCATCTACACTCTGGCATGCAATTTGGGCAGTTGTGTTCATCTTTCATAGTGACTTTACTGCCTTTGAACTGAACTACCAGTGTAGGGTTAATTAATTTATCAGTTGCTCTGAAGTGCCTGACACAATTCCAGCTTCTCTGGAAACTGTGGAGAGCTTCTGCATATGGCTTTTGGAAAACCTGATAGCTCCATCATCTTCGCAGAGGTAATTTAGGCTGTGTACCCCTCTACTGAGGTAGCCTGGTTTAAATGATAGCAGCAAAACATCACTGCAGAAGCACAGGCTGAGTGAAGTCGTGACCGAGGAGCTTTCTGAGCCAATTCTACTGACCTGACCCTTCCTGTTCCCATGAACCAGCTGCTTTGTACAAGGTACAAGAGCCACTGTAAAGGACCCCCCAAGATGCAGAAACAGGCAGCATGAATTACAACCCAGTTACTGCTGGAGTGACAATGATTTCTGTGAAGTCCAAAAGTTGATCTCCAGAAACACCGATGCATTAATGGATCATGGGTGGCTCAGAGGAGCGAGGGGGGCAGCGGGGTCTCTCTGACCTTCCTCTGGAGAAAAGCCCTTCCCTTAGCTGAGGCTGTGGGTTGGCACATGCCATCACCTGTGGTCACTGTATGGCCGGGATCTGCTGCTCAGCTTCCCGGGAAGGGCCCTGGCACTGCCAGATGCTCTCGGTGCAAGGAGTGTCCCTGGACTGCTGGGGAAGGGATGGCAGCCACGTCAGAACACAGAACACCACTCTGCAAGATAGTCTTTAGCCTTGTGTTCCTCTGCTGCAGGCAGGCACTGCAATGGGTCAGGGTTATTTTAAATTAGACTTGGACATTTTCCTTTCCTGTGTTTTGTGGTTTCTTGTTTCCCTTCCCTTACAGCCTTTGTGGGGGTGGTGGATAGAGGTGGAAGCCCAAGTTGTAAAATATGACCTAACAAGAAAATAACAGTTGGCAAAGACTCATTTACTGCAAGACCCCATTTACTGCAGAGACCTCAGTTAGTGCAAGACCCCTTGTTTACTGCAATGCCTCATCTCTGGCAGTGTTCATGGCCAGGTTGGACGGAGCTTGGAGCAACGTGGTCTAGTGGAAGGGGTCCATGCCTGTGTCAGGGGGGTGGAATTGGATGGGCTTTAAGGTCCCTTCAACCCAAACCAGATTGTAATTCTAAGACATATTCATACCGATTGCAGGCTGGTAGGAATCCATACAGAGACTCAAAAGCAAATATGCAATGCGATGAAGGGATGCATTTCTCCCAGCTGTCAGATCTATGGCAATGAAAGCATGTGAATGATAAGCAGCAGGGAAGATCTTTGGAAGTCCATAGCAAAACTAATCCGTAACTGCTAATAGCAGATACATATGGCATCTGGTATATCTGCACAAAAATATTTACCTACTCATTCTATTCTATTCCTTGCAAACTATGCTGAGATTACACACATTGTCCCTATTGTCCATTGTAAGGGAGGGTCTCTTTCATATGCCAGCATCTTATGGCTTTCATTTGTTCCCAGACCTCCCACTAAGTGAGTGCTGATTGAAAACCTTTTTACTTTCTTGCCAGGTTTTGCAGAAAGGGCTTGGTGTACTTAGTGCCTTTGATCTATCTAGGATGAACATTTTCATTGAAAGAGGTGGATGAGTCATTCTCAGTTTGACACGGAGCTATCCTGGAATACCTCTGGCTTTGCCTTTTCAAACTCTTTTATATTTTTTTGCATGTGGCTATAAATATTTTGCTCTGCGAGAAGCATGAACCTCTTTTTTGGAAATGAAAGAGCCCTATTCCAAATAGGAAAAACACACTTAGCTAAGGTTTGTGCAGTGCATATTTAGTGGTAGAAGGTGCTGTGTTGGCCCTGCCTTGCTTTTCAATACAATATCCTGCAGTGTGAAATGAATGGCCGTATTTAGAGGTATCTGGAAGTGATGACTGATGTTTGGAGAAGTTACAAGGCTTTTCCTTTTCCACATGAACTCTCCAACCTGGCATTTCCACAGCACTGAAATACTTCTAGGGCTGAGATCATCTGATTATTATTTCCTGTGTCATGTGCTGAATTTATTATTTTGTTGAATATTACACATATATTCTTCAGTTGCCTGAGTTTTGGATTCTTCAGCAAAGTTCGCTGCCATAACGAGGATGTTATGCAAAAATAACTTCTTCTCCTTGGGGATTATTTAGTTGGGATTAGTGAATGAAAGTCCCAAATGACGGGGAAGAAAAAGGGAAGGAGGGGGAAATCCAGTTAAAAACACTATTCTGATGCTCTGCCAGCATATTATAGAGTTAGTTCCGGAAAAGTTGAACTTTGTATTTTTGTACTGAAGACTGTTAAAAGGCAGGAATGTGGACATTTGATTTGCTTCAGTGTCCAGTTATTTTTCTCTTCTCCTCTTTGGAAAAAGTGAACACGTTTCTGCTAATCTGGGATTATTTCTGGTCACAGCAAAAATCACAGTGTTGTTCCTGGGAATTGCACAGGCCAATGATGGGTTTGTTGCCTCAGAAATATTTTCATGGAGATTTTTTTATACCTCTAAAACCAAAATAGAACAGAGCCTAAAATCCAGTCAAAGCTTTTCTTCTAAGCATCTGTGTCCCTGCAAGAGCAGTAAGTATCAAATAAGGGTATCAGAAATAGTGGGAGTCTTTCCATCTCTAAATGACATTGTTTAAAACTGGATTTAGCACTCTACAAAACTGACTCAGATCCCTTGCAGTGGATCCACCTCGTAGGTCTCTTGAACCCTTGAGGTCTCCTGTACGTTGCTCAGAGCAAGGCCTGCTCAGGGCTTTTCTTTAGCTTACAAAGGAGGGGTGGGAGAAGAGTATATTAAAATAATTAGATGTCGGCATCTGGATTCTTATGATTTGTCTGTTTGTAACACTGACCATATTTCTTCCTTGCTTATTCTGGAATATTGCATGGAATGCGGGTCTTCATTAAGGGATATTTTGTCCTTTGGCTTTTCCTACACATGATTACACAGTAGCCATCCGTTCCCAACATCTGTGTTTATTAAAAGCTTTCCAATAAATGTGTGCAGAAAGCAACTGTGCACGTTCCCTCCGAGTTCTGCAGATGACACTGTTTTCCTTTGTGGTGAATTGCTTAATGATTATCCAGCTGAGATGTTTGGGTTGTAGCTACATCTTCAACATTGCTACTCACTGCCCCAAAAGATCATTAAAAGTGGTGACTGGGTGGACAGGCAGTGCCTGTCTAGGGCAGCGACTGATGAGCTGTTCTATCAGGGGGCTTCTGTAGGACAGATTTCTCTTGGAAACTCTTACATGGATGACTTGAATTTTAGGTCGCTTGCCCTATTCTCGGTGCTTGTAAGGTCCAGCAATTATAAAGACAACCTGATTTTGAAACACTTCACTGTATCAGCTTTTGGTCAGTAAGATAACACCATCTTTAACTCCTGTAGTGCTTCTGCTATGGCACATCTATTACAGACTGAATTCTCAACTTGATAGGTCACATCTATCTCCATATGTCTGTGCAAGACTTGCCGCAACAGAGGCTGGTGCCCTCCAGACGTCCAGATTTGGGACTTGTCTACTGGTTTATTTTGAATAGCTTCTGGTAACACCGGCAACAGGGCCAGCATTAATTTGTGTTGGAATGGGCAGTGCTGAAGAGGTGTGAAGGCATGGGGTTGCTGAGGTGGCTTTTCTTTTGCTTTCCTTGTCTGTGCTGAGAGTGCCTTGGCCAGAAGCAAGGACGTGACTCTTGGCACCGAGGAGCTGCGACTGGCTTGGGAGATGATAGTTACTTGACCTGGAAAGTTACCCAAAGGCTTGTGAATCAGGAACTGGTCACCATACAATTAAGCTTAGTCAGGTGGTGTTAGATCATAAGCCGTGATTCTTTGAGGCTGAAAGCACTGCACCTCCAGTTTTTCCAGCTCATGCTCACCAAGGGAGGGAAGAGACAAAATCAAACCTGCAGCCCTAAACACGTTTATATGTGTTATGCATAAATCTATCACATGGTATCGTGATCCCACAGGTCTGCCCCTGCATAGCTTTAAAAGATATTCTCATTTGTATTCAGAAAGAGAGCAGTGGCCACTGAAAAGTGGCAATTGACTGCCAGGCAGGGCAGCCAATGCTGTCATTTGTGAGGGCAGCAGGCTGCACTGGTCAAGCACTACAACAGTTGTATTTGTAACTTCTTATCGTTCAATCAGTGTGGCAAAGACCCCAGTAAAACTTCAGTTCAGATGTTCAAAGGGCAGAAGGGCTGAGAGGCTTTTTAGTGGAGTCAGTAGAGAGTGGACTTTGATACATGACTGTGAGTGAAAGAATAGTCTTGAGGTTAAGGCACTGACCTATACCTCGAGAGATCAAGATTCACTTTCTGGTTCTTGGGCAAAGGATTTATTCTCTCTGGCAGTCACTTCCCCATCAATAAAACTGTCATGTTTTATTTCTAATACCAGGGAGAACCAGTTTTGATTAAAATAAGGCAATGTCTTGCTCTTCTCCATGATGTGAAAGTCAGACTATTGAGGGCAGTAGATCATAATCTTCAAGTTCCTAAAGATCCAATTTTCCTGAAATAATTAGTATTGAATGTTTCCTGGGTATTGACAAGCAAAGGTTTTATTCAGTTTCTCTTCCAAAGTCTAAGGAAGTTAGTGGAAAAAGGCTCAGGCCTGTTTTAAGGGGGCAGGCTAGAGATGTTGTTGTCTTTCATCTTTCTTTATGCTCCATTGCTGGGGTTTTATGACATTGTTTTTCCTTTCTTCTCGTTTGTGTTTTACATACAAGTCCTGGTATTTTGGTTTAGCCCACAAACAACACAAAGCTCCTTTGAATGCCTTAATTTTTCCTGCCTACTGCAAACCAGACTTTTCCCCAGCATCAATTATGCTGCAGGGAACTGCGTATGTAAAACCACACCAAAAACGTTGAAGCCCATATAAATGTATTTTCATTTCTTATAAAGGCTTGTGCTCTTCTGTGTGTGTTGTCTGTGGGTCACCTTGTTTTTCACCATTGCTGATGATTACACTGGGGCAGAGGTACTGTCTATTATACCATGTTCTTCCTCATAGTGGTCACTGTGGCAAACAGTAGGAAGTAAATGGTGGCCACTGAGAAGAGCTGTCTAGAGCTTGTATAGATAGAGCTTCTCATTTCTATTCATGCATGGTAAGGCAATCTAGAACTGAGGTTATGACAAACTATTTGCATGCAGCCCTCTCTTCCAGTGACCAGTGCACTAATGCTGGGTTTCTAGGGATCAAATTTTTCCAAGAACAGGCTTGGTTTAGAGTGGTAAGTGTGTTTGTCTGATGTGTCTGGACAGATTCAGCTGGGATGGCTGATGGGGACACTACCTGCTGTCCCAACAGTGGGGACAGCTGTAGAAGGCCCCACTTCACAGCCCAGCATTTGAACCCAAACTGCTACTGACTTCAGGTTGTTATTACACAAGGTTGTAAGGTGGGATGGGTACAACCCATCAGCTCTCTTGGCCAGCATCTGGCACTTCAGGTGATGATATCTATGGTGATGAGTTAGTGCTTTACATGGCAAACTTTCCCTGTACTGCCAGAGCTCCCTCTGAAAGAAGCAACAACAGTATGGCACCACCAGCGTTCGGTACTGAGACACTACGTGGTGTTTAGATGTCTCTGTTGTGCCATAATGCCAGTTTTTGTTTCTTATTCTTTGTTTCTTACTAGACTACTTGCTGCAGGAGGCAGGGAAAATATAGTCAGGAAGTTCAGTCCACTCATGTTCTGATGTTCGCATTTTCTCCCCCAAAAGCATTTGCTACTGGGAGTCACTGGAGACAGGATGCTGTTCCATATGGACTTCTGAGCTGATGCAGGTTGACTGTTTTCTTGCTTTTAAATACTGTAGTGCTGGAATTTGGCCAGATCTCCTAGGGCCTATATGAAGATAACAAATCAAAATGTCTTCCCCAAAGAGCAAACAATCTAAGTATAAGACAAGAAAGACACGGGAACAGAGACAGTCTGGGGAGTATTAAGAATAAGTTTAAGATTTCCAGCTATTAATGAGAAAAGGTCTTTCATTTTTCATCCAGCTCTGGGGAGGACATCTGAAGAGTTTGGATTTCAGTTTCCCGGGCTGGGAAGCCATGCTGGCAGGGTTGTTGTTTATCTCTCCTGAGAAACAGCATGTTTCAAGTTGAGTCTCTATCAAATAAAGGTTTTAAAAAAATATTTAGTTTGCTGCTTTCTCAGCTGTGCACAGCATTTGTCTGCATCCTTTGCTGCTAGAATATTATAATAGTTTCTTGTAAGTGCTGAGCCTTTACTGCTGACAGCTGCTGAGAAATGATGCTGTCATGAATCATGCTTGCAAACACAGTCCTGTGATGTGACCAGTTCTCAGCCCCCATAATTAACAGCCAATTACTTCCTCTCAGAGAAGCCAAAACTCAAGCAGATGAAAGAAATAGTGTTGTGGAAGCAGTGGGAGCAGATGTGTTGTATCAGTTCCTGTGTTCTTTACAAACATACACAACTCTGAGGACCAAACTCAGTGTCCGTTTACATCCATGCACAGCTCGGAAGAGTGGAACTTCCTAATACCCAGCTTGGCTTTGGCCATCTGTGCTCAAAGTGCATGAGAGAAGTGGAAGGGAGGAAGGGTTCATTACAACTTCAAGCTGATATGGTTGCAATAACAGTAGGTCACCACTTCAGAGCTTTTTGGCTATTCCCTCAAGGTAACAGTCTGTCTTTATTAATGGGTGTGTGTGCACATGCATAAGCACATGTAGGAGAGAGCTGTATACTACAGATGCCAAAAACCCAAACCAGAATATTTACAGTCCCATGGCTGCAGCCCTGCCTGCTCTTTTGTTTAACCAGGAGACCCAAAGCTGAGCCTTTTCCATCTGGAGTTTGTGTGGCAGAAACCAATGTGGTTTAGGAGACAGAGCTGGCTAATGGGAGCCAGGAACTCCTGACCAGAGCCTGAAGTTAGTAATTTACTGAGTTTTTCTCCTCTTTATGGATTGTTTTTTAACAGAATCTCATTTTTGTTGGTTCACTCATATGTATTATGCAGGAATCATTTCCTGGGAACAGATTACAGCCCATAAGATGTTCTTAAACTTTTTGCTTCCTATTTCTTTCATCATTTGGTATGTGCAGTATTTGACTGGACAACTAAATTGCACAATGAATGGCTGACTGGGAATTTTTAAGGAGGAAGAATTAAATCAGGATTTCAAAAGGACTCTTTGGTTTGGATGTTTCATTATCAATCCTACATAGTTCCTAGGTTTGTGACATAACATTCATTGTCAAAATTCATTAATATTGGAAGATGTAAGTGGAAATCATAGAATCCTAGAATGGTTTGTGTTGGAAGGGACCTTAGAGCTCATCCAGTTCCAACCCCTGTCACAGGCAGGGACACCTTCCACTAGAGCAGGTTGCTCCAAGCCCCTGTGTCCAACCTGGCCTTGAACACTGCCAGGGATGGGACAGCCACAGCTTCTCTGGGCACCCTGTGCCAGCGCCTCAGCACCCTCACAGGGAAGAGCTTCTGCCTCAGAGCTCATCTCAGTCTCCCCTTTGGCAGGATCAAGCCATTCCCCCTTGGCATGTCCCTACAGGCCCTTGTCCAAAGCCCCTCTCCAGGTTTCCTGGAGCCCCTTTAGGCCCTGGAGCTGCTCTAAGGTCTCCCTTTCAGGAGCCTTCTCTTCTCCAGCTGCCCCAGCCCAGCTCTCTCAGCCTGGCTCCAGAGCAGAGCTGCTCCAGCCCTTGCAGCATCTCCGTGGCCATGTCCCTCTTTGTACTGGGTGCCCCAGAAATAACAAGTATCTAAATATAACTAAAGGTTTCTCTTCTATTGGCTTTATCATCACTGGTGTAAAGGTGGTGGCGGTGGCGCCAATGTCTTTTCCACAAATATGTGATAAATTTTAACTAAAACCCCATAATAATCCCCAAACCATAAGAATAAAAGGAGGTTTGATTCCACAAGCTGAGGTTTTAAAAGGATATGTAAAAACATGAGTGTTTGAGACGTCTGCTTCTCTCTGTTGAACAAAATAATGACTGGAATGGCAACCTGCTCATCCAGGTCTAAAAGCACGGTGAATGCTGTAGAAGCAAAGCTGAATGTGCCATGAAATGAGCATTCTTCATCTTCTGCAATATTCTTTAATTCTGGATCTCTTCAAACATGCTACTGACTGTTGGCTTTGGAACAAGCTACTTTGCTGCCTCTGCTGCTTCTATAAAATGTGTTGAGAACGTTTACAGGGAGGCTGCAGGAATTAGTATATCTATAATTCTCTAAACATTTGAAAATGTTAAAATATTAGCAGATGTATGGCCATATGGAACTACAGAGCATATTTTTATCCCTTGTATACTACATTTCTGACCAGTAAGTCTCTTGGCTGGCTGCTTCTCAGCTGTGAGCCTTTTGGAGATCTCTTTTTGGAGAGTGAGTCACGCAGGCTGTGCTCCCAAGTCACAGCATTCCCACCTCCCACCCTGTTGTGTTCTTGCTTTCAGATCAATAGCAGTGCAAAGTGAGAGTCTGCTCCTGTCTTTACATGAGCAAGCATCCTGTGTTCATCTGGTCCTGGGATTTGCGCTCTGGGATCAACGGCAGTTCAAATCAGACCAAAGAACGGGCTCTGAACCTTTTGTAATGTTTTACCAATGCTTTCCTCTGCAGTTGCACAATATCTGTGTGTATCTGAAAGGCATGTGAAAACATTGCCCACCTGCTAACCCTGCCAGCCCGACCAGAACTGAGTTTCATAATGTGTCATTTGTATTATTTTCCTCAGTACTTTCCTAAGGCTACTCCATTCCCTCCTTCTCTCCCCACCACTCCTCCTCCACAGGACTCTAAAAGTTTTATGGAGTTTAACATGGCCTCTCACCCTTTGTAGTTGCATAATGCTAATGAAATAACTAACAGATCATCAAAATTATCAGCGTAGATTTATGGAGCACATGGCATCCAACTTCAGGCTTTCTGGTCAGCAGAAATCCCCTATGTCTAATGAAAAACCAGACTGTTTTTCAAAGAGAGAATGTGAGAGCTGGAGAAAACCCGAACATTCACTTCTGTTAATGTGCCTGTACGGAGCAGAATTGCCTTAACTTCCTATCCCTGTGGGGCTCTAGAGAAACACACCATCAGGCATATACTCTGAGACTCTTCCAAGTGCCATCCCAAACCACTTCCTTTGTCTTCAATATTTTGCTAGTGTGCTGCCTTTCTGTTTATCTTCATCCTCTCTGCCACTGGCAGCACAGAAAACAGTTTATCCTACTAACACTGACTGGGACGTGACATTGGGTGGCAGGGCTGTATCTCTGATCTGGTGCAGGGAGGATGTGATCAACACTGGTCATTTCTCCCCATCCCCAGCATGCCTGTTTCAGGGGAAGAGGTTATCAGCCCTTGGTGCTCCTGTCAGTCTCCCACCCTTGAAGTCTGCCTCAATATCTCCCAATCTCACAGGAGGACAAACCTGGAAGCGCATTTCTGATTTTGGAGATGGCTTTGGTGTTGTGTTTCTATCGATTCTTGCTTTACAGCAACAGCTTTGTCAAGTCTTCAGTGAAAACTGGCTCTTTAATTTCTGAGAATCTTGTACCCGTCAAGGTGCCAGTGATTGCCCTGGGGCTTCACTCACAGCACTGCTGGCAAAAGGTCTCCATAAAGCAGAATTGCTGCTGTAAACCTTCTTCAGCCCTCATCTTTTGAGAATGATCGTAATGAGTCTATTTTTGGACAAACTGTCCAATGACATCCTGGTCATTTAAAAAAATCCACAGGAAACTCTGAATGTGAGTCATGCCTTTGTCTTGGTGTTTTTCAAGGATTTTTGGAATTGATTAAAAAAAGAAAAGGCAGCAATCCATGATGTTGACAGAAACAACCACAGAAAGCCTGAGAAGTCACTCAACAAAGAAAGAGCCTCTCTAAGCTCCAAATATTTGCTTGATATTACATTTTTCTAATTACCAAACCCCCTCAACTCCTCCAAGCCCAAGGCTGGGAGTGACCTCGTGCCCTGCTATTTTCTCCTACCTGAGCAAGCTGAGTTTTGCTGCTTGGTGGTACAAAAGGTCTGCACTGTGGGACACCACAAAAATCCCAGATGTTCCCGAGTATCAGATGCTTTAGGAACCACGTAGAGGGATTAATCCCGTGCTCCCATCTGGAGTTTACAGACTCCTGATGAATGCATTAACGTGAGCTGCCAGCTTGCTGCGTTCCAAGGGCAGGAGTAAACTGCTGTAGAGCTGTATAGAAAACAGAAGCACTTCAAGAGGAACTGGGACTCTGCAGAGGCTGGAACCTTCAAGACAATCCCTCTTATGTGAGTTCACAGTGTTTTACCTTTAAACTGAACACTGTCTTTATTACAGATATATGAAACCTATATTGGAATGGTCAACAGCCAATAATTTGTGATCACAGGCCATGACTTAACACAGGGGATCATTCTGAACCATACAAGAAATGCCCGTGGTCCTTAACAAAAAGACACTTGTATCAAAGAGTATTTAAAATTTATTGTAGTAAACCTTATCATTTTCCTTGTCTTCTCATGCCTTTCATCAACAAGCAACAGCAATTGTACATTAGGATGAAGATGAAATCATACAACCTATGAGAAGTTTGTCCTGAAAGACTTGAAGTCCTTTCCCAGGACTTTTGGGGGAAGTCCTTGGTCAGACTGGTGTTGAACTGAAGCACTGTTAGTGACAGCACCAGCCCTCGGAAACCAAGTCAGATTCTGACATTGCAGTACTGGTTTATGAATAACAAAAACTTAAAAGAGAAAATAACGCTGGGTTTGTCAGTTTTGATTTCTGCAGCCTAGCCAGGCTTTTACATTTTTAGTTCTGACTTTGAGAACTAGATTTTTCTTCTCTCGTCCTCTTCCTCTTGTCTTTTGAAATGAGCTCTGAGGCAGAAGCTCTTCCCTGTGAGGGTGCTGAGGTGCTGGCACAGGGTGCCCAGAGAAGCTGTGGCTGCCCCATCCCTGGCAGTGTTCAAGGCCAGGTTGGACACAGGGGCTTGGAGCAACCTGCTCTAGTGGAAGGTGTTCATGCCCATGGCAGGGGGTTGGCACTGGATGAGCTTTAAAGTCCCTTCCAACCCAAACCATTCCATGATTCTACAGTTCTGTGTCTGCAGTTCAGGGCTATCCAAAGAGCACTAGAACACAGTGAATGGGGGGGAGCCAGTCAGGTCACTTCACAAAATCACATCTCTAATCTGAATTATCTGAATAAGAATACTGTTACAGATACACTTAGTTACCTTACTATGAATGCTAGCACCGAGGAAAAGATCTGGCTTCATCAGTTTGCTGTTCTCGTTTATAAAATGCTACCTGATTGCTATTAAGAAGTACTACATATCAGTTAATAGTTCAGCAGTTCTTGGATAGAAGGAAGCCCTTGTCCTTCCCTGTGACAGAGGAGCCCTGAAGCGCAGGTGGAGGTGGCTGCGCTTGTGTCAGTGGACGAGATACCAGCAGATGGTGCTCAAGAACATGAAATGTTCTCCCAAGGTTTTGAGGGCTGTTGAGCTTCTGAGGTTTTGCACTCCAAATGGCTGCTATCACTCAGCAGCTTTGTCATCCTCCCTCCACGGGCGTGCAGATGCAGGCTTGGCTATTCGGGAAGCATTCTGCATTATTTTGCATAAGGAAAAGCCCCGTGTGGCTTGGGCAAAGGTCCAAGTCAGAGTGCTGAGACAGGACAGCAGCCCACAGCCAGTGCTTGCACAGAATATGAGAAACTGGCTGTTCAGGGATCACTTTCCTGGTTGCCACCATAAGTGGTCACAGACATGCAGAGCAGCGGGGAATGCAGCAGAGCCTTTGTGTTGTGCTGCTGACACACTGCTTCCAAAACTCATGTATTACAGTTACTTTTGCATCATTTCTACCACTTCATTTACAGTACAAATCACTCTGATTCTCAATGAGGGAGTCTGTTCAATGTAAGAGTGGGAAAATATGTTTGAGCAGGTCTTGCTGCAGAAGCTTTACAAATGGGCATGTTTTTTCTTCAAACCCCTACTTGTAAGCTTGAAAAAGGAATCCTATGCCCCAAGTCAAGTGAACTAATGTTTTGTAAAAGGAGGGTGTAATCATTTATTAGCATTGTGCTGGACAAAGTTCTTTGTCTTTGGAGATTTGGCCAAGGGCCCAGATTCAGGCAGCCTCTGACTTTTGCTTTAGTCTCTGAGATAAACTTTCAATGAAACAACACTGGAGTTGCACCAGCTGACACGGATCCAGGGAGCAAACCTTGTCAGGAGGAACAGCTTGGAGCAGTGCCAAGCCCAGGAGAGATGGCAGAACCTTTCATAGGTGTTTGTGGGATGAGGGGAAGAAGGGATCGGTGTGCAAGGCGAGTCTGGGTTCAGGTTTTACTTAACTGAAGCTGATTTGCTCATCCCTTTGACTAGATCTTAGTAAAAGAAGGGCCAGTTTTTCTCTTTTCTTTTTCCTATGGAGTATTGAATTTACTACTGTCTAAATATCAAAACATTCCCAGCTTGTTTTCAGCTTTTGGTTGCGTATTCAGTTTCCTGTGGACACACACTTCAGGGCTGAGTTGGGCTTTGTTTGAAAAACACCGCCAACTTCAAGGGTAAACCCTTTCCAGTATGAATGCACTTCATTTACTATGAGTGTCACTTGGAGCGTTTTCCCAACATAATCTCTTTAAAGGTTAATCATAAAGTGAAAGAATGTGCTCTGGATTCTGACACAATGCCTGACAAATATTTTCAGCAGGCCACCGCTAAAGAAACACAGGTGTGGTCTCGCTCTTAATGTCTCTGAACTAGTGGTGTATCTTTGGAGAAACAAAGATAAATTGAGAGCTTAACCCATTGGCTTCTTGGCATTTAAAGGGAAAAAAAATGAAACTTCCACTTGTTCTGGTTTTGCTCATCCGTAATTCCCGGGGGGAGATCGTGTTTCAGAGGGATGAAGTCCTCTTGATGTCTTTATGAAAAATGCAAACAATGTGTTATTTTTAATGATGCCTCTTGAATTCAGCAGCCCCGGGATTTACAGAGTGAGCTTTAGACTGTTTTGGACTTCAATGCTAACAGTTTAAAAGAGATTAAATAATCTTGTTGAGATTGTTAATAATTTCTGATTGTTTTATTCAGACAAATCTATCATGCGCTGTTCTTGTTCAAGCTGAAGAAAAAGGAGTAGCTTTAGAGTTCTTCCAGTTCTACTTCAGCACCAAAGAGGACCCATGTATCTGCTCCTAGTAACTGGGGACAACTTGGGTTTTCCTCTTTTAAAGTGCCACCCTCTTTTTCTTAATATAACTTGTCATTTCCTTCTTTAGTCTTAGACCCTTGAATTAATAGAATTTGTTTTGTTTTGTTTTGTTTGTTTCCTGAGATAGGATTGTATAGAGGGAAATGGGATGTTTTATGGAAACATAGGAAATCTTTCCAGCTCTTATCCTGGTCATGAACACAGCTTCTACTGTTCTTCTAGTGTTACTGTCTGCTTTAGTGGTCTCTCTTGCATTCTGAAAGTAACTGCATGTCAGGAGTTGATATTCTAGTGTGACAGGGGTGCCAGGGGAAGGAGCCTGCCTGGCTCTGCTAATGCTTCTTAAATTGTTATTAGAGAGATGAAAGAAAGCACAATGCAAGGTGTAAATAGGTCTCTGCTTTACTTGTGCCATTTTTGGTTTATCCTTTCAATTATCACTTTAGGACATTCTCAACCCAAGAGTGTTCCCACCCTTCCCATGAACCCTCCAGTGGGGAGAGGGAAGGAGGAACAGAAAGCACCAGAGTCCACTCCCTCTGACAGCCAAATGCATTTCTGAAAGCAAGCATGTCAGACAGCACTGCCTGCACAAGGGTAGGGTCTTCTGACACTTTGGTCAATCCCTCTTCTACTGCAGGCCTCATTTTCCTAAGCTCTTCAGTTTTTATCCTTCCTGTCTCTCTGTGAGGTGATCCTGTTACTCCCGTTTCTCAGGTATGACAGTAAGCCACAAAAAGATGGAGACATGCCCTATGTCTCCCAGAAAGTCTGTGGCAGGGCAAGAAATGCAATTCAGGTTGCCAACATCCTAGGTTACAGCACTGAACTCTAGCCCTCCTTCCCCTGATTGCACTGGGAGGTCTGTGGTTCATGGAACCTGCACACGAACCCCACATGGGAATGCAGGTTTAATGCCATCCATTAGTCCGTTGACTTTCACCAAGGAATTCCTTCACTGGGGCACGTGGTCCGGGCTTGACATGAAGAACTGATTAAAGTGTTTGAAAAACCAGAGTAGTACTTTCCAGTTCCCTCACATATCATTTCCATTTCTCAATGTTTGAAATCTGGTCAAATTAGAATTTAGCCTTTTGGAAGTCTGAGGAGGGGAAAAAACCCTCCTACTGATAGACATTCATTCAAGTCGTGCTGTAAACTGACCATTATGATATTTCATTTGTCAGCATGTGCTACAATCACTTGTTCTGGATCCCCTGGGCAGACTGCCTTCAAATCAATATTAATTATGTACCACTAGACAGTAGCTAATCTGAAAGAAAGAACAGGTTTCATTTAACAGATGACTGATGGTTACTTCAGCTTCCCCGTGAGCGTTTTGGGTTTGTTTTTCCCTTTTGAGAAATCTCACCACTTGCTCTATACTATAATCACAGTCGTGGAGCACTGATTGTGTTTTGCTTTGTCTAATAAAACAACAAAAAATATATCACCTTGTTTTCCATAAACCTAACAATGAATTCCCAATTACCGGCATCTCATAGCTGAGATTCTGTAAGCTCCATCAGCGCCGAAGTTCAGCTCCAGCACCTAATGCCTTCAGAGAGCTCACCCCTGGGTAACATTTTTATTTTTCCTGGCAACTATCCAGTGCACAACAGAGGAACCTGAGGAAAGTGGCTTTGAAATGTGTGTTTATTGCATTGTCATCATGCCAGGACTAGCCGCTCGTCTGGAATCTGTAAAACCTGCTTCTCATAATGCTCCGAGTTTCTGGAGAGTGATCTGTAATAACCATGAGCTCAGAGCTCTGCTGGGATGGCTGAGCCTGACAGGTAATTTTTGGTAGGGTTAGATGTGTGTCCGCTTTCTTTCTTCACTGGGAGTGTAAACTGAAAGATGTCTGTTTTACAGATGATGTAGTAGCAAGAGGGTTAGTAATCAGTGAAACTGAGGATGTTGGACGTGTATTTGTTGTTGTAAAATTAGGTAGGTAGGAGTAAGGATCAAATTAATATTGCTGTTAATGTGAAGGTGCATATTGAATTGGGAGAGAGAGCTGGGAAGTTTCTCAGACGATCTGAACTGACAGAGGGTTAGATTTAGATTGGATAGAAGGAAGAAGAAGAGAAGCTGTGGCTGGCCCACATCTGGCAGTGTTCAAGGCCAGGTTGGACACAGGGGCTTGGAGCAACCTGCTCTAGTGGAAGTTGTCCCTGCCCGTGGCTGGGGTTGGAACTGGATGAGCTTTAAGGTCCCTTCCAACCCAAACCAGTCTGGGATTCTACACCTTATTGCTTCTTATTCTTTTCTTGAACCTGTCTGCAGAAGCTTCTCAGTTTTTTGGTTCTACAGTTTCAGGGCAGTTCTGTGGTTTCTGGTGGGTACCTCAAATCCATCACATGCCCTGAGGTGGTGCATTGTCCTCAGAGTCTTGTCTTCGTGCAGTTGGAAGTGCTGGTGTTTAGCATTTTTCTAACACGAGTTGTTATTGGATTTGCAAAGAACAAAGTGTGACTTGAGCTGGGCAGAGTGTCACTGATACCTCTCATTGCTGCGTCTCTGGTTGCTGCTTTAGCCCTGCCCTCTTGCTTTTCCCGACAGCTGGAATGGATGTGAATTTAGGCCTCCTTTTTGTAGGTTACAATATCTATTAATCAACACTCCTGGGTCTTCCTTCATCGCCGTAACTCACTTGAGCCCCGTAGCTAGAAGAGAACTCTGTCAACTCTCCGTGTAAACTGAGACATCACTGCTGTGAATAGTGCTGGAATTTTATTTATTAAGTAAAGACTCTTGGATTTCTAGCTCTTGCTTTGGAATGGCAGCCGCGAAACACTACCCTCCCCTGCCTGTCCCTGGAGAAAGGAAGCCTGTAGTAGAGCAGGCAGTGCAGGGTCAGGGGTCAATCTCATGATATAGGTGGCCCAACCACAGCTGCATCTCAAAGGCACGCTTTGAAAAGGAAGGAGTATCTTCATGGAGCTTAGCACAAAGTCCTCCATGCCAGGGCAGAAACATCTGCTGAAGG
This sequence comes from Nestor notabilis, assembly GCF_000696875.1. Taxonomy (NCBI): domain Eukaryota; kingdom Metazoa; phylum Chordata; class Aves; order Psittaciformes; family Psittacidae; genus Nestor; species Nestor notabilis. The sequence goes on along the minus strand of NW_009922368.1, from coordinate 107,528 downwards.
AATCATTAGGGAGAGACAATCCCTGCTGCGCTCCTCCTGTCATCACTGTCCGATGTACCTTTATTCCATAGCTGTAGCTTTGCATCTGTTACCTCTGAATCCTAAAGAAAAACCTTTAAACAATAATTTCAGTATTAGGTGAAGCCATGGCAGAAACTCCCTTTAATTTGGGTGGGGTGTGTGTCCATTTTAGGTAGTAAATACTTTGAAAATCATAGTCTTAGGACTGCACCGTGAACAGCATTTAAGAGCACTGTGGTTTGGGGTTTTTGCCTTGCTTGTTTTGCTGTCTCTGTTGATGGGAACAAGTGTTCTCACTGAGAAAGTGGCATTTTCATTATCGTATGTATTTCTTTGAAAACTGGGAGAGACCCGAAACAATGCAGCAAACAGTGTGAACACCGTCAGGGAACTCTTATCTTTTCATTCTCAGTGCATTAGGAAATATCCCTGGGGAAGCTGTGGGAGGGGGACTTGAATGTCTCCAGACATTGAGATTAGGGAATTTAAGAATTTAGGGAAGTCTGAAATGAAAAGTAAAAAATTGGAACGGGCATCATCTGCTGCTTGTAAGGAGGTGTATCTAAACAGAGGTGCAAGTTACCCATTATATATACTCAGACTCATATCTAAATACCCTTTAAAATGAATCTTTTTATCATTTTGTGGTCCACTTTCTCATGTCTTTAGTTGAAAACCACACAATTAGGAGCACAAGTGACTTCCTCTTTGGAAAGGGCTGTTGTAAAAATACAGTTCTGTGCTTCCACTTGTACCAGCGCAGAAGTAAGTACAATTGAAACATAAAAGCAATAAAAAAACATTTTCAGTTTAGGCTTATCCTTGTTGTTGTTGTCATTAAAAAAAGTTTGAAACAAACCAGGCAACACTCCAGGAAATGGTTCTTCATGTTTAAAATATATTGTTCTAAATTTAGGTGATCCTTCACTTTATTAAGCGGGTGGGGGGGAATAAGGAACATTGTTGTAGGTTCCCTGTTTACAAACTCTGCCTGCTGTTATTCCAGAAATAACCAAAGAGCACAATTCACATAAGCACTATCAGAAAACAGATTGTCTGAATCAAAGCTTAAAGCTGAAATTCTTGTTTACTATTTTAACTTAACCTCATTTACTGGGTTTCTATTCCGATAAAGATGTAAATAAGATACAAAAAAGAAATTGTTAGAGGTCCGGATGTGAACCGAGATGCACAGACTCTTTCCAATACAATCCTTTGTGTCCTGGCTTTGACCTTTGCTTGTGCAAATGACTGCCCGACTTTGCAGGCCCAGTCACCTAAAACTCCCTCGGCGTGCTGGGTGCCATTTAGACCTTGCTCTTGCAGTGGTTGGATCTCCTTGAATGCAATGTCTGAAGATGCACCACCTCCACGATGGAGGGTTGCTATAGAACCGATGGCTTTGGGGTGCCTGGCTCAGCCTCCTGTTGAACTTTGGATGTGGTTGGCTTGGCTAATGAAGTTGGGTTGCCAATATTGCCTGTCCTCCTGAGCTGGAAGCATTTCCTTGTGTTCTCCTGCCTGTTTATATCCATCTCTTTTCCTGTTCCAAATGCAGACTTGGTAGCCAGAACTGTCATTTTGTAAAGCACATTTTCAATGCCTGGTTTATGACCAGAGTATTGTAATAATGAGTCCCAGGCCTCACAGATTTGAATATGTCTGAGGATCTGGGTCTGTGAGAACCTAAACAGTGAGACATTATAGTCATTGAGGATGTCAGTTAGTACCATACAAGTGAAAATGGTTCCTACACAGCCTTCTGCACACCCATTTGATTTGTACACTTACTCATAGCCATGTATCTGCAGACTTGCAGGGTATTTGCATTTTTTACATGTTAAACTCTGGCTTTTTCCTTGAATTCTTCCATTAAAAAAGCACTTTACATTCCTCCGATGTCTGCAGTCTAATATATATAAATCTGGATTTATTGGAAACGTCTTTACTTACTATTCAACTTCTTTCAAAACATTTATTGGAGAAGATATGTTTGGCGTGATAGGCTGTGATGCAGCAGGACTATGTTTCACCTTGCACTGACATTTCTCTAGAGAAGCACAGTTCTCTCCAGCTAAGATTTACTGTCTGCTTAGCACAGCTCGGTACAAGCCTGCAAACCCTCCGGGCTGGAGGCACTGGGAGTCCATAACACACAAGGACACAATTTTCTCCCTCTCTGGGAGAATTTTTAATCTGCGCCAGTACCTCACTGTGGGGTTTGGCGCAGTACTGGAAGTGGAGCTGCTCTCTAATGTCTCAATGTTAGCTGGTGCCCCTGTTACTGAGTGTTTAGTGTGTGGACATGTTGCTTTAGTTTAATAGGAGGCTGTCAGGAAAAACAAGCAGCGAGGGTCATGTCTCAGGGTGAACCACCCTGACATTGAAAATAGTCTCAGGGTGAACCACCCAAATGCCTGATGCTCTTAGGGGACAATGGCAGGACCAGTGGCTTGGAGGAGTCTGGCTCAACCTCACACTGTTTGTAGAGCTAGTCTGGGTGAGCAGGAATTCAAAGAGCAGAGGCAGGCTGGATAGATTATAAGGAACTCCCATTCTCCAGGAACTGGGAACTCCTTGAGAAAGCTGTAAGTGTCAATTTGGTCTGAAGAAACCAGCACTGCCGAGTCTACGATAAAGCTGTGGTAGGACATGCAAGTAGACTGCTGGTCAGTTTGCTTGGGGTTCTTTGCTCTTTAAAGCAAACCTTTCTCATCACCTTGTTGTAACTGATTGAAATCCAAAGGCCATGTCTTAGAATGAAGGATTGTTCTTGTCACCCTGTGAAAATGGGAAAAACTTGGAGGTACCATATTCTGGTGTCCCTTAGAGGGAAACTGGGTTTACGTGCAGAGTCCAGGACTTCAGAATATGGTGTGATGCTAGGAAAAATCTCATAATTTCCAAAGAAAAGATTCCAGGAAAACTTCTGAGGGGGAATGTGAATGGAATAATTATGCAGCTAGTACAAAAGTGAACTGAAATCAACCGAGCAGCAACTGAGGCCTGGTAGAAAGAGGAATAATTTTTTCTGAAACTCATACTTGACGCTGTTACAAGCAGCTTCCTGGCTCTCCCAGTACTGACTCTGTAATTTGGAGCTACTTTTAAACACTTTGGAAGTCCCACTGACTTCAGTGGAATTTCTTCAGGTGTTTCTGAAGCATATACTTACATTTTCAGGTTGTGGCCCATGGTGCTCAGCCTTTGCTTGTTCACCAGATTAACTTAGAACCTCTAAATGAATTTTCTTTTAGCTGTGTCAAAGCTTTATTGTAGCAAAGGCTTTTAACAGAATGAGACAAACTGGGAGCTATGTGTAGAATACAGTCTCTCCAGACAGGCTTATGCTTCATTCTACAGTTTTACTACCCTTTTGTGGCATATGTTGCTGTGTGGCAGATCTTAATTGTAAGGAGTTTGTTGTACAAACTAGCATCTTACCAATAAATCTTGTTTACCAGATTCTTAAACCCTTAATTTAACACAGCACAAGAACCCAAGCTCTGAAAGAAGCATGAAGATGCTTCTAGTATCTAATGGGATCTTGGTCAAGAAGCTCTTTCCAGACATTGTTAGCTGCTTTTTTCATAGGCACGTGCTTCTGGAACCCTTTAACTTGTTTCAGAGAATGCAAATTAAATTCAATTCTTTGTAGGCCACTGAATGCTGCTGGATTTTTTGTTTTACAAATTAACTCCTAACAGTTCCAAACTGCCTCCTCATACTGAGCCTTCGGGACTGAGATAGTTGATGTAACCTCATGTGAGGGAGGAAACACCTTGTTCACCACCACGTATCTTTTTCCTTCATGGGTCACCACCATCTAAGTGTGTAAGTAAAGCCAAGGAGGCCTTCTGCTATGAGTATATAGTATCTGAGTGACATGGGAGCCCGAAAGACATTGATGTATGGTTTTCCTAAAGCTGCCCAACAGAGCTGAAAAGGTTGGTACAACGCCCTTTGGCAACTGTTTAGGTGGGAGCATGATTTACCCCCTTGCAGTGATACTCAAGCTGTAACCTATATCTACAAATTAAAGTCAAGGATTTATGAACCTTGGAATATTTTACCCATGCCTCAGAACTGCCAAGTGTAACTATTCTGGGCTAGAACCCAAAACATAGTTTACTGAAATTCCACTGCTTTAATGATGACTTTTTTTTTCCCCTATAGAAAACAATATGAAACATTCTGCCATCCAAACATAATTACATTCTGCATCTGGAATTTATTGATGTTTCCTTTTGCTGCTCAGATACATTCAGTTCAATGAAATGGTTACTGAATGCCATTGTGTCCTAAGTCTTGGTTCCTGTTGGTTGTTGTAGCTCTTCCACAACAAAAGGGGACTGTTGGATGGTGAATTTTGGCAGTTACTGTCCACTCGTTTCTCTCAAGAAGATTTAAAGAAGTAGGTCACTCAGGCTGGAATATATCTTGGGAATGAAGATAAAACCATTTGGCTGTACATTGCTCAAGATGGTCCATGTCTTTTCTGCAGAGGCAGTGAGCTTCCTGTGGCTCTCAGTCACAGGGATGCTGGAATTGAAATGGAAAAGACACCTAGAGCTGCACTTGACAGAGAGACGACTGTGATCTCTTAGAAAATCCAGTGGATACTGAAAGAGAAGGGTGATGGTACGGCCCCTGCTTGCCAGTGCTTCAGGAGACCCCCAGGCCTTCCCTGCTCCACTTTCTGCCCACTATGAAAAGGGGCTTTGACCCAGGCCTAAGAAAAGAGCTTGTTCTGTATAAGAATTAGTGTCCAGTCATCAGCGATGAGCTGCTGCTTGTTCTTTATTTCATGATTTAAGCATAGAATGTGAGTTCTTTCATCCCAGGATGATCTGTGTCAACTGGAACGGGTTAAAAGGAGCCACGGCTGTCAGGGACAGAGGCACCAAAGCCTTCAACACATCAGGAGCTGTGTTGTGACAAGCTCTCACGAGGCAATGACAGGCTTTCAGGTAGCCACAGAATGAGCTCTGAAGCCAGCCTTTGGAGGAGGGCAGAGGTAATCCACAAACGTGGCCCTGGTGCAGTACACAGACAATCTGATTTTCTCTGGTTCCTGCTCTGGTGGGCAGAACAAGTGGATGTTTTCCAGATGTTTGGAGAGACGTATTTCTGAAATCATTTTGTAGGAAAACAAACTACCACATGAAAGGATGCCACTGCCAGGAAAGTGAAGGAGAATGGCATGCATTAACAGTGTTTAATCCTTGTTCTGTTCTTGTATTCTGAGAAGTGGAAGCTTGTGCTGATCAAGAAAGCTCCTCTGTACCAATCCTGTAGCTTTACATGTCATCTTCCAGTGCATTTTCATCAGATGGATTAAGTAGGTTGTGCACAAGCACACTGTTGGGGATACCACAGAAATAGCTGGATAGGGAATATGTACGTGGTTTATTTCTTTTTCTGTTAGTCTCATCCCCAGAGCATCTCCAGCAAAAGTCTCCCATGATGAGGATGTATGAAGGAGTGCAGGAAATGGAAGATCATTAGACAGCCAGAGTTGCATGAGCTCTGATGACAATCTTTGAGCAGCAGTGGTGTTCAGACAGGAGTCAAAAAAAGGGAGCAAAACCGATTTGGTGCAATTCCACGAAAAGAGACATTTTCACTGCCTGTATAAATTCCAGCAGACCTGAGCTTCCTCCAGCTCTAAAGGACTCTGCACCCATCCAGCCACAGTGGAAATGAGGCTGGCCTTTGGGTAGGATTGTGTGTGGATCCTGTGTGAAGGGCATTTGCTCTGGAACACATTAAGCCGATGTGGTCATAGCTGAAAAGGAGCAGTTCTGTGAGAGTCAGTCTGTTTCCTGCCTTTTGCCTGTGCCGTTCCGTGGCATCAGGGGTTTCTGTGTGTGTGTCTTTCAGCATTTTACAATGAAGATCCCTTTCAGTCAGGGCTTTTCTGAAAGTAATTTGGCAAAGTTTAGCTACGTGCTTCTGGCCTGAGAGCTCAGGTTCAGAGCGCGCGTGCTTAGCCCTGTCTGTCATCAGCAACCACTTTAACCTGAGGTGAAGACACAGGCTCTGAAATCCCCCCAGGCTATATTTGTTAAAGCAAGATGGTGAAAGGTGAGGGAGGCAGATTGCAATGCGTGGAATGAAACCCAAAGGAATAAATGCACCTTCAGCTTCTACTGTGTTTTTATGAAACCTGGAGAGTTGACTTTGTGATTACCTGACCAGCAGTACATGCTGATGTGCTGGCCTTTGCTTTAGTCACTGGGAGATTAACCAGAGCTACCTGGCCAGGAGCAATCTCTTCAAGGAAGCACAGCAGGACTCACAGAAGCAATTCCAGATAGTATTTTGGTAGGGCAGTGCAGTGATGTTAGTCACTAGGGGCTTATCCCAGTAAACTGCCCCTATTCTGGCAGCCCCTGCACTGGGTGAGGGTTAGCACACCTTCCTTCTTACAGCTGCCGTGCTTTGTGGGATAGTACCATCCCTTTGATCCACTGGCAGCTCATTGCAGCTCAGTTCAGGGGAATCTGTGAAGACTGGAGCACTTCTTAACCTCTGTCACTGTGACTTGCAGTTAGGGCACCATTACATGTAGAGCTTTGCTTGTGAATCTCTCTAGTAAGGTCTGGAAGATGGGGAAGGGACTTGGTGAGCAGCCCAGTAGACACAGTAACCTGTTCATCTGCAGCGGCAACATCCACAAGAGGATAATCAACTCCATGTAACCTACAAACCCAAATGTGGATGGTGGAAACCCCTTGCGACCTTGGGGGTTGAACTAGACAATCTTTAGAGGTCCCTTCCAACCCAAACCGTTCTGTGATTCTGTGAACTCCCCGTGCAATCATATCTTGCTCTCTGAGAATACTCCTACATCATCCTCTTGGTGATACTCTTGTAGTTCATAAGCATTAACCAAAAGCCAGGACATTGCCCTGGCTGGAAAGGAAGGGTTTGGGGGATCATGGAGCTCAAGTCCAGGGTAAGGGCTGGGCAAGCCCAGTTCTTGCAGCCACAGGTCACTGCATCCTCTCATCTTCTCTGTGATTTATAAACTGTTTTAAAGCACAGTAACGTTTTTGTGTGGTTTGTGCTTCTCCCATCCTGTTGGAAGGTTGTGCCAGAATCTTTCTGCACCTTTTTCTAATTTCTAGCAGAAGTTCATTAATGGCTGGCTTATATCCACTGCTTGTTGTGTAAATGTTTTCCTTCAGATTAGATGGCTCTTCTTCCTGCTGTTTGCCCTTTGGATTTATCTACAGAGAGCTTTGTCTACTCCCTCTCAACCTCACTTCTGTTGCATCTTAAAAGGTGCATCTTTGCAGTGCCTGAGGGAGCGGTGCAGGGACTGCTGAGCTGCCAATTCCAGGTGATGTGTAATGGGCTTTGTGTGGGCTTTGCAGCCAGGTCCAAAAGCTTTCCATGCAATGGAGCTTCATAGCCTGGGTTTGCATCCAGAAGGATTACAGGTGTGTTCCCATCCACCTCAGGCACAGCTATCTTGAGTGAATGGAAGATCGTAGGATCATCATAGAACCCTGGAATGGTTTGTGTTGGAAGGGGCCTTAAAGCTCAACCAGCTCCAACCCCTGCCAGAGGCAGGGACACCTTCCACTAGAGCAGGTTGCTCCAAGCCCCTGTGTCCAACCTGGCCTTGAACACTGCCAGGGATGGGGCAGCCACAGCTTCTCTGGGCACCCTGTGCCAGCGCCTCAGCACCCTCACAGGGAAGAGCTTCTGCCTCAGAGCTCATCTCAATCTCCCCTCTGGCAGGTTCAAGCCATTCCCCTTGTCCTGTCCCTACAAGCCCTTGTCCAAAGCCCCTCTTCAGGTTTCCTGGAGCCCCTTTAGGCACTGGAGCTGCTCAAAAGTCTCCCTGAGCCTTTTCTTCTCCAGGCTGAACCAGCCCAGCTTTCGCAGCCTGTCAGTGTTGAAGATGAACTGTTGAAGTTGCATCATGAAAACAACTCCTGCCATATTACCTGTTTGATTCAGCCAGGGTGTCTCAAAGCTTTGAAGCAAACAATCCCCAACCCCCTGCTGCCTTTCTGAGACTTACAGGCTGTTCAGTGACTTGAAGCAGTCATATATGATCCTATTGAAATTGCTCATTCAGCTTAGACTGCAACAAACTAGCAACTACTTGGTGTGATGTAAAACATGGAAGTTATTAAAGTGAAATATCTTATCTTTCCCTTCTGAAATTTACTAACCATATGGGAAGTTTCCAGGAATAACTCCTACATATCAATTTAGGGCTTGCCAGGAAGACTGTGTCAGAAATTCATAGGACACTACAGCGGTTACCTTGTCCTGTCTCTCATGGAAAGATTTTCCTTGTGTCCTTTACAAGCACTTGACACTGAGAACAACGTGCTCACAGCAACAATTACATGTTAATGCAGGTTAATAGCAGTTCATGTGTCTGAGTCTTGAAATGCTTAGCTCTCCTTTTCTGGGTTGCTTGACAGCTTTATTACTCCAAATACTGGGAGAAGCCAGTTCAATATGCTGAGCACTATCAAAAGATTTCTCTTTATGCTCTTAAGAGGGCTTATCTGTAATTCCTGGCTGCACAATCTTTGAAAACTATAATGTTACAGACAGTGATTTTTTTTCTTTCTTATTTTTTTAACACATGGTTTACTTTTAAATAAAGGCATTCTGAGATAAGGCATGGTTACTGTTAACTCTTTTTTTCCCCCTTAGCTCTTTTGGGGGAACTGAAGATTTGACACAGTTGCTTTGTTTTTTCATTCTATGGCAATTTAATTGAATTATTCAATTTGGATAATGGCCTCAAGAGTGTGGAGAGTTGAAATATTTAATTGTGACATTCCTACACCAAAACTGC